>NC_068913.1:30565530-30868560 GCF_023091745.1 Budorcas taxicolor | reverse complement strand
CCTTTGCTACCTCAGTAGTCACTGCTTTTCGGTCTTTGTAGATTTTCTCTCTATTGTACGCTTTTATTCTTTTGTCTACCTTTATTTTTATATTTTACTATTTCTACTGCAATTGAACATATCCATAAATATTATATAAGCTTGTTTTAAAGTTGAAAGATTTTATATAAACCCGAGTATACAGTGTTCAACTGCAACTTGCTCTGTTCTTTTAACCTCGTACTTTTCAGGATAATCCGTATTGATTTTTGTAGCACAACTTATTAGTTTTCATAGCAGCATGGTATTTTGCTATCATAAATAGAATTATAAATAATATTCTTATACATGCCAGTTGTATACAAATATAAGATTTATTTTAGTGAATATTTCATAATTTGCTGAACCATAGTCATGTATATCTTCAAATTTATGAGATACTGATGAATTGCCTTCTAAAATATTTATCCCATATTTTGTTCATACACAGTGAAGGAGAATTCCTGTTTCTCCCTAATCTCAAGACACTTATTTATCTTCAATGCTCTAAATAAATAATCTCTCAAGATGTAACTGAAAACCAGATATTTGTGGCATCTTGGAGACTCAGATATGTTTGTAGCATTGTAATCTCTAAAATATAGTGCAAAATTTGATCTTAAATCAGCTTCCTTGTTTCTCAGCCTATGGTGTGGGAGAACAACTGAATTTTCTATTTAGTAGACATTGTTGTTGCTCAGTCACTAAGCCGTGCCCGGCTCTTTGTTACTCCATGCACAGCGGGCTTCCCTGGCCTTCACTGTCTCCCCCAATTTGCTCAAATTCATGTCCATTGAATCAGTGATGCTATCTAACCATCTCTTCCTCTGCCATGCCTTTTTCCTTGTGCCTTCAATCTTTACCAGCATCAGGGTCTTTTCCAGTGAGTCAGTTCTTTGAAACAGGTGGGCAAAGTATTGAAGTTTCAGCTTCAGCATCAGTCCTTCCAATGAATATTCAGGGTTGAATTCCTTTAGGATGGACTGCTTGGATCTCCTTGCTGTCCAAGGGACTCTCAAGAGTCTTCTCTAGCACCACAATTTGAAAGCATCAGTTCTTTGGTGCTCAGCCTTTTTTATGGTCCACCTCTCACATCTGTATATGACTATTGGACCTTTGTCGGCCAAGTGATGTATCTGCTTTTTAATACTCTGTCTAGGTTTGTCATAACTTTCCTTCCAAGGAGCAAGTCTTAATTTCATGGCGGCAGTCACTGTTCACAGTGATTTTCAAGCCCAAGAAAATTAAATCTGCCACTGTTTCCACTTTTTCCCCATCTATTTGCAATGAAGATGGGACCAGATGCCATCATCTTCATTTTTTGAATGTTGAGTTTTAAGCCAGCCTTTTCACTTTTGTATTAATAATCATAACAATACCATGTACCAAATACTGTTTTAAGTCCCTTAAGTAAAATATATGGCTCAATTAATTTGAGGGTTAGGATAAAGATATTCTGCCAGTTTTAGAGATAAAGAAACTGATTCACAGAAATACCATGTCAGTAGTAAGAGGTTGTGGAATTTGTATCTACTCAGAATATTCCAGCTAAGACAAGTGATAAAAGGTAGGTGGGAACAGACTGGATAAAGAGACAGCAAAGTATCATAGTCCTAAACTTCCAAAACTTTAAAATCTAGCCACTATTTAATAAGATAAAAAGAGCATAATGAAGTGATGAGAAATGTCAAATAAGTCTATATTTGTATGGAGAGAATTTAATTTTGCCTAGGAAACCTGGAAATGATTCTCATAAATGATCAAACTTTACTGAGCCCTGGAAATTAGAGAAAGGAAGTTAAAGAGGCAAAAACAAAGGGAGTAGCTACTTATAAAATATAAGGAAATGGAAAGTACAAAATATATTTGGTAAAGTTAATTTATCCAGCCATTGACTCAACAAATAATTTCTGAACATCTGTTGTGTGTGAGGCACTGACCTAAACTGTGGGACATAGCAGTGAACAAAAAAGACCCCATCTCTCCCCACAGGTAAGTGTGATTGGTGATGTAGTATTTGGGGAATTGGGGGCAAAAGATGAAGGAAATAAGACTGGAAAGATAGATTGCCTATAATTATGAAGCATTTCCAAATATCAGCCTAAGAATTGTACACTTTATTCTGAAGGCAGTGAGGAATCAGTGTGAATCACTGTGCGGTGGGTGGCATTATTCATTTATTTATTCAGTAAACTTTAATTCAGCAGGCTTCCCAGGTGGCTCTAGTGGTAAAACCCCGCCGGCCAATGCAGGAGACATAAGGGACAGGGTTCAATCCCTGGGTCGGGAAGATCCCCTGGAGGAGGGCCTGGCAACCGCTCCAGTATTTTTGCCTGAAGAATCCCATGGACAGAGGAGCCTGGCAGGTGACAGTCTATAGCATCTTACAGAGTTGGACATGACTGAAGCGACTGAGCACACAAGCATTAATTCCACCTGAGCTTTACTTAGTCCTGGGGATACAAAGATTGAGGGAGTGATAAGCATGTGTATACAGTTGATAATGCTATGTAAGAAATCAGGTGGGAGTTGCAAAGCATAGGAAAGCCTAACAGAGGCTGGAGTGTGTGGGGAGAAGAGGGGGACTAGGGTTGGAGAGAGCAGCCAGTTTTGACCTTATCAAAATTTATCAGAGTAAAACTTCAGGTGTGTTTCCCTTCCAATTTTTTAATGTTCAAAAGAAAATAAGTTTTATTAACTGACATATCATTTCATATATCAAACTTTTTAATTTTCTGAAACTTTCTCCTCAATACTTATACAGAAATACAATTCTCAGTCCTCAAACTAGAGTGCCAGGAGAAGCCCTTTATCCTTTGCTACTTGAAAAATAGCAAGTCTCAAGCAAAGTGAACAATCTCTGCTTACTAAACCATTCTCTTTTTGGATGGTTTTAATAAACTGAAAATTCAATAAGAACATTACTTGCTTTTGAATATCAATAATAGAACATTGTTTTCTAGTTGTAAAGGTTAATTCCTCAGTATTTACATGTAGATTGCAAGCATACAGTATAGATGTATTTTTATGTTCTGCCTGTAATCCAGCCTATTTTTCTGTATTATCATGTGCAAAAAAAAAAAAAAAAGTATGTTATAGCTCACCTATTTATGGAAAAATATAGACTCATTTATTCAGTCCATGGTGTTTCATTCAAGTTTCTAAATCTTCTTTATAAATGACTTGGTCAGTAATTTGGAAAGGGCATTTCACTTGGATATAGACAAACTGTGTCAGAATGTCAGGGCTGAAAAAAGATGTTGGCGACTTTGTGCCAAATAGAAAAACTTTTAAAAATTCAGCAATGAATAGAGGCCTTACTGTGTATGTAAATATATTTACAAAGATATTAAAGAAAAAATGTAAAGTAATTCTTGCCACAATAAGAAAATGCAAATAATATGTTAGCATATAGAACGTGAAGTAAGCTGAAACTCCAGGTTTCAGATTTTTAATCTGCAAATTCTCTCTTCATAAATATGACATGGCAGCTTCAGTTTTTTCCAACTCTTTCCAGTAAGAAACACTGTAAACATATGGAATGTCTAGTGCCTCTCCTTTTTTTACTTAATGTATTTCAGTGATTGACCCATATCATTGCATATGAGAAGACCACAGTATTTTTTCCCACAATGGCTATGGATATGCCAAAGATTTTTATTGGTCTCATATTGCTGATTTTTATGTAATTTCTAGATTTTGGCTACAATTAACAAAGCAAGAGTGGTCAAGGAGGTTAAACTGGAAAATTTGGCCAAGATGCTAAGATAACTGTTTTCTAACTAAAATCCCAAGTTGGGAATATCTTCACAAGTATTGACTCCTCACCCACCTCCAGGTTATAAGGAAAAATAAAGGGAGAATAAAACATAGAAGATTTTATAAGAATGAGTTTTGAAGTGCTAACCCAGTGTGGAGAGGTAGAAGTGAGGGATGGTCTTTTTTATCTCAAACTTAGAGGAAGTGGCTTTGCTATATACTCCTGGAAAGCTTCATGTGTTTTCCTCTAGAAAACCAGAGCTGAGGGGGACATCACTAACAGAAGAATTAGATGCGTTGCTCAGTTCACAGGTGATACAGTCATAAGCTTCCGAGGATTCCTCAAAGCTCACTCATGTACATGTGCACACACTCACCCCCATACACAGTGCCAGTAATAAACACTGCAGAGCCAAAGCCAACTTTCAGTCACACTAATAGAGTAAAAATGTTCTGTTTTATTTCTCCTTTTTCTTCCCTACTCTCCAATTTTGGAGGCTACAGTAATGGGAGGTTGCAAGTTGGGTGACAGAGGAAGTGAGGTAGAAAAAGAGAAGGTGTGCACAGCACTCCCTCCCCAGAAGCCTGTAGACTTGTAGGGCACGAGAGCAGGGAGTTCAGTCTTACACCAAAATGCTGGTATGCTGATGGAAATATTGGATGGGGCATTCTAATTCATGAATCAAAACTGTATTTTGCAACTTTAAATAACCACAGAGTAACCAAAAGATACATGGGGCCAACTGGGGAATTTTCATCAGTGGTATTGGGAAAAACTCCCCCCAGTGAATACATTTTTAAAAGGAAAGTGGTGGACAAAAATACAATTACATTCTGATTCATTTCACAAATTGTTTCAAATGGTTACATGTATATCTTTGCCTATATGTAAGGGAAACTCTCATTCTTAAACAAAGACAATATATCTATGAATTTCCAGAACCGAGTAATTAACTTGCAGTAAGAATAACTGAAACTAAAACTACTGTAGACAGAGTATAGAGAGTATTTCTAGAAGATCTTGAGAGTCACTGGACTGCAAGGAGATCCAACCAGTCCATCCTAAAGGAGATCAGTCCTGGGTGTTCATTGGAAGGACTGATGTTGAAGCTGAAACTCCAATACTTTGGCCACCTCATGTGAAGAGTTGACTCATTGGAAAAGACCCTGATGCCAGGAAGGATTGGGGGCAGGAGGAGAAGGGGATGACAGAGGATGAGATGGCTGGATGGCATCACCGACTCGATGGACATGGGTTTGGGTGAATTCCGGGAGTTGGTGATGGACAGGGAAGCCTGGTTTGCTGTGATTCATGGGGTCACGGACAGTCAGACACAACTGAGCGACTGAAATGAACTGAAATGAATTCAGTATGGTAATGTCTCTTTTAAAATTTACATTAATTAAACTAATTAAAATTTAGGTTAATTAAAATTAGCAAAAATGAAAAATTTAGTTTCTCATTTGTATTAGCCTATTTCAAATGTTCAGTAGCTACAAATAACTATTGATTATGTGATTTGACAGAGCAGATATAGAATATTCCCCAAATCATAGAATTTTTGGTCCCTATCACAGACATTAAACTGTTTAATTCTCACAAAACATAGGGGGGATGTTATAGTTATTGTTCCTACTTAATAAATATGAAAATATAGAATCAAAGAGGTTTAGAATCTTGAAGTTCTTCAATTCCAGGTCCCCTGATCTTTCCTCTAAACCACACTGGTTGACCCTCAAGGCAAGAAGGTAAAAAAATCTGTTTCACTGTACTTTCAGAATGCAGTAGGGGATATCCTAAAATCTAGAAATCCCTAAGGGAAGGAAGATTTGCTCATCTAAGTGTTACTGGATTGGTGGGGAACAAGTCTTATTTCTAGTTTCTCAGTCAGTTCAGTTCAGTTCATTTAAGTTGCTCAATCGTGCCAGACTCTGTGAACCCATGGACTGCAGCACACCCTGTCCATCACCAACTCCCAGAGTTTACTCAAACTTGTGTCCACTGAGTCAATGATGTCATCCAGCCACCTCATCCTCTGTTATCCCTTTCTCCTCCTGCCTTCATCTTTCCCAGCATCAGGGTCTTTTCCAATGAGTCAGTTCTTCGAATCAGGTGGCCAAAGTACTGGAGTTTCAGCTTCAGCATCAGTCCTTCCAATGAATATTCAGGACTGATTTCCTTAAGGATGGACTGGTTGGATCTCCTTGCAGTCCAAGGGACTCTCGAGAGTCTTTTCCAACACTACAGTTCAAAAGCATCAATTCTTCTGCACTCAGTTTTCTTTATAGTCCAACTCTCACATCCATACATGACTACTGGAAAAACCATAGCCTTGACTAGATGGAACTTTGTTGGCAAAGTAATGTATCTGCTTTTCAATATGCTGTCTAGGTTGGTCACAGCTTTCCTTCCAAGGAGCAAGCATCCTTTAATTTCATGACTTCGGTCACCATCTGCAGTGATTTTGGAGCCCCATAAAATAAAGTTGCTTACTGTTTCCATTGTTTTCCCCCTCTCTTTGCCATGAAGTGAAGGGGCCAGATGCCATGATCTTCATTTTCTAAATGTTGAATTTTAAGCCAACGTTTTCACTCTTCTCTTTCACTTTCATCAAGAGACTTTTTAGTTCTTCTTTACTTTCTGCCATAAGGGTGGTGTCACCTGCATATCTGAGGTTATTGATATTTCTCCTGGCAATCTTGATTCCAGCTTGTGCTTCATCCAGCCCAGCATTTCTCATGATGTACTCTGCATATAAGTTAAATAAGCAGGGTGACAATATACAGCCTTGATGTATACCCTTCTTGATTTGGAACCAGTCTGTTGTTCCATGTACAGTTCTAACTGTTGCTTCCTGACCTGCATACATATTTCTCAGGAGGCACATCAGGCAGTCTGGTATTCCCGTTACTTTAAGAATTTTCCACAGTTTATTGTGATCCACACAGTCAATGGCTTTGGCATAGTCAATAAAGCAGAAGTAGATGTTTTTATGGAACTCTTGCTTTTTCAATGATCCAACAGATGTTGGCAATTTGATCTCTGGTTCCTCTGCCTTTTCTAAATCCAGCTTGAACATCTGCAAGATCACAGTTCATGTATTGCTGAAGCCTGGCTTGGAGAATTTTGAGCATTACTTTGCTAGCATGTAAGATGATTGCAATTGTATGGTAGTTTTAGGATTCTTTGGCATTACCGTTCTTAGGGATTGGAATGAAAACTGGCCTTTACTAGTCCTGTAGCCACTGCTGAGTTTTCCAAATTTGCTGGCATTTTTGTTTCTAATACAGCCTGTTTTACAATCTATAAAATTTATTCATATAGATGTAGATTCAACATTAAAAGACTGTTTTAATGAATGGGGAATATTTTAGTAGCAATGTTGTTGTGTTGTGTTAGCCGTTCAGTCGTGTTCGACGTTCAGTCGTGGTCGACTCTTTGCAACCCCATGGACTGTAGTCCACCAGGCTCCTCTGTCCATGGGATTCTCCAGGCAAGAATACTGGAATGGGTTGCCATTTCCTTCTCCATTAGCAGCAATAGTGAAGTACTAAATAATTACACTTGACTAATATTTCCCCTTCACTTTTGTATGGTTCTCTAAGAAACTTACTCAGTGACTTGGTTATGCATAGATTGTTTTAAGACCAGGTTTACTTTCTACTGTTTTTACAAAATAAATATACAAAACTCATAATTGTAAAGTAATTAACCTCCAATTAAAATAAATCCATTTATATTAAAAAATAGATTTAAAACTGTTGCTTCACACTAAACATCTAATGGTGTGAGCATGTAACTGTTTTATTGGAGAAAATATGAACTGAGATGGCTCAGCCTTGAGTCCATTTCATAAACATTTCATGATACAATGGGGCTCACATTGTATCACATTGTATCTTACGTATCTCCTACTGTTGTATCTCCTCATCCCAGCTATTCCTTTCATCCCTCTCTGTTGTTACTGCTACAGACTGTGTACCCCTTCCTCTGGGTCTAACCTGTTGTGTCCAGCTCTTTGCCGTCCCATGGCCTATACAGTCCATGGAATCCTCCAGGCCAGAATACTGGAGTGGGTAGTCTTTCCCTTCTCCAGGGGATCTTCCCAATTCAGGGATTGAACCCAGGTCTCCCATATTGCAGGCAGATTCTTAACCAGCTGAGTCACAAGGGAAGCCTGACCAGCACCAGTTAAGGTCATCTTTATATTTGACTCTTAAATTCAGATGATATAGTGTTCCTTCTTTCCTTTTACAATATATGCCTTTAAATAAAGAAACATAAAAACAGAAATTTATCCTGCCAAATAATACCCAGTTATTTGAAGACTTTAAAAAAGAAAGATGAACAACTGTGTGGGTTGGTTTAGGGTGACACTTTCCTGGGTACTGAGTAATATGAACAATACTCAGTAATGGCTATTGGCACGGACACTGCCTTATCAGAATGGATGCTGGTCAACATATAGTACCCGGTGTTCTCACTGAGTATCCACGCTGCCTAGAAGCATGGATAGTCATGAAAATATTGCCTGGCTCTTATAAACTTCCAATATTAGATAGCACTCATGTCTCCAGTCTTGGGTGGCATGAGATATCTTGGGAGCCTAACTATGCGGGTATTTCTCTTGATTCAAGCAAAGAGTAAATGAGGTACTGACGGCTGAGGGCATTGCTTTGGCTCCCCTTTTATCTAATTGCATTGCTTGATCTCTCATGCCTTAAGTTGAGCTTGGCTGTTTACTGAAGTTGAAATTCCCTGTTCTTAAACTACGCTCTCTTGCTTGTTGAGGTTTGATAGCAATTTACTTTCTCTTTTAGGATTTGTTGTTACGATCAGTAGGTTGGTTGAGAATGTTGATACCAGAAGTCTCTCAGTGACCTGTTTTTTTTTCGTGGGTGTCATGATTTTCTTCCATATTTATTCTTATCATTTTGAAATATAACTTAGTAGTGGTTGTTTCTGAGAGAGACATTTTTATGTTTAATTGTAGCTCTCTGTTTCTAGTAATCTTTTAATGAGTGTGTGTGTGTGTGTGTGAGTATGCATATAGGATGATATAGCCACTTGTTTTTCTTTATTCTCTATCTTGCTAATAATTGTAGAATAATATGGATTTCCAAGTGGTGCAAGTGGTAAAGAATCTCCCTGCCAATGCAGGAGGTGCAAGAGATGCAGGTTTGATTGCTGGTCCAAGAAGATCCTCTGGAGTAGGAAATGGCAACCCACTCCAGTATTATTGCCTAGAAAATTCCATGAATCGATGAGCCTGGTGGGCTACAGTTCATGGATCCCAGAGAATCAGACATGACTGAGCACATATGCACATAGTTCACTTGGGCTTCTCCCCTAGTGGCTTCCCCAGTGGTAAAGAATTCACATGCAATGCTGGAGATATGGTTTCAAACTCTGAGTCAGGAAGATCCCCTGAAGAAGAAAATGGCAACCCACTCCAGTTTTCTTGCCTGGGAAATTCCATGGACAGAGGAACTTGGCAGGAGTTGCAAAGGAGTTGGACACGTCTTAGGGAGTAAACAACAGCAATAGTTAAATCACAGTTGCTTTAAAACTGTTCAAAAGACCTTTTTCTCTTATGAAAATATGTTTAATTCACACATTTCATATTGATTAATTTTATAGAACATTAATTTTATTCACTTTAAAATCTAAGCATTTCAATATAAACAAAATTATTTTGAAATAAAATCTATTTTTTATTAAAACTAGTTGATAAGAATTGCAAGTGGATTCTTATCCCCTCATTCTAAGCCTTATTTTAGAGCATGGTTCTGAGACATTGTTTCTTCATGTTTATGCCATGATCTTCACGTTGTTGGAGGGTGTGGTGGGGAGGATAGTGCTAGAGCACCAGTCAAGAGGGTGCCAGAGTGTCCATTGTGCCGGGCAAGGCAGGCCAAGCCCTTTACCTAAACTTCAGTGGTATGTCCTGGGTTGAGCTGCTGCCACCTTCTCTGCCATATACTCTCAAGTCGCTTATATATGTAAATCCCCTTTGCCCTGATAGCTTTGGCTGGGATGGGTGCTTTTTTTTTAATGTGCCTAAGCAGGAGAAAGCCAAATCTACCAACTCTTTATCTGTGAACCACATTTCCACCTTTGTAGTTAACTATTTTCTCTTCTACTTCCAGCTTCTTTGTCTGTGTATTGTATAAACCACATAATCTGTCTGTGTCTCAATTTCTTATCTGCAAAAGGAGCTTTTACTCTGGCTACTTTTTCTGCTAAGATAGTCCTGAGGATTAATGAACTGACTTTCAAAAGCACAAGTGTCTGAGATGATAGGCCCTCCATAAATTCAAATTACAATTATTACTATCCTCCATTTTACTGCCAGGAGAATAGTAACTCAAATGGGATCTAGTATTTATAAAGGGCTTTGCATTTTTAAAAGTATTTTGTAATCTTTAATAACTTAGAAAAGCCTCTCCCTGCACAGTCTCAGCATCATGCTTCTATTGACAAAGGATTCATATAGATCTTTTTCATGAACTCGTTCATTGTTTTGCTGATTCAGATTATTATTTTTCAATTCTATTTTGTCTCATCCTTGAAGGATTTGTTCTATATCAAGGCTGCTTGGGGGGTATGGGATTTATTCTTCTAATTGAATTATTTGGATAATATAAATATAATTTGACTTCTAAATTGGTAACCTTTATAAAAATATTGCTTCATTAGAATGGAAATGAAGAGATTAAAATTGAGGCTGAGATCTGTATTGAGAACTCCAGAATGGAGGCTTGGACCAGGTTCAGACTTTAGGAGCTTATCAAATCATGATTGAATTATCAAAGGGTGGAGCTTGGACAGAATGTTCACTTGTCCAAATAAGCCTTCAATGTTTACCTTGGGCAGTTGATTTCTTTTCATCCCCTCCGCCCACTAGGAGACCAGCATCCATTAAGTTGATTCCTTGGCTGTACAGCTTTGTTCATTGTTTATACCCTGAAACTGTCTGGATACACTTGGCTCTTTATCCCTTTCGATCTCCCATGTTGCCTTTGGATCCGATGCTTAATTCTGGTTCAGAAAAGTCCCTGGGACTTTACCCAGGCACTAGTTTAATTAGTGCCAGGTTTTTTCCATCACTCATGAAAGGGGATCAGGCATTGCTTTGATCTAATATCTTTTTGGCAACAGTTTGCTTCTCTTCCCACCACTCTCCTTCATGCCCCAGGTATCCTGTGTTCTCCAGGACATCCAGATGTATGTAGTCTTCATGAGGTTTGTTTGCTAATACCTAGACTTCAGAACTTCCTCTTCTTTCTCTCTCTACCTGCATGAGTCAGTCTAGTAACTGGAAGGCAGTCTGCCTCATGACTTTGGTGTTTCAGGGTTTCATCACTAGAGAGTGCTATTTTCTTCTTATGATCCTTGAAATCATTTATGTTGAAATGGTTTTTATTAAATAAATATTTCTATAAATGAAGTCACATATATATTCTAGTGGACAAAGGAAGCCTATATATTTTAAGGATGAAAGCAAACAATAAATGATAGCTTTGGAAGCATTTCTCCTAGAAACCAAAATATTAAGTCTACTATTAGCTGATCAAAATTCGTTTTGAACTTTTCTGTTTCAATTGAAGTTGAGTGTGAAGAATAATGACGTTAAACTTCATTTTTCAAATATGGGTTTTTAAGACTTTACAAGATAAAATTTGTCTGAAATCTTTGTACATCATACAGTTACATTCTACTTTCTTAGTTTTTGTCTGGAGGCATTTGTGAAATAAACCATGCTCTCAAGTTTTTTCATTCCTCAGTTTATTGATAGTGGGAACACAAGGACATGTACAGATTTACTAGCAGACAAAAGAGTTTGATATATATTATGTGAAAAATCAGAGTCAGCTCAACATTTTGAAATGTCCAAGAAAGAAAAATAAGTTGTCATTAAGATTCCACACAATCTTTATGTTAGCTCTGCTTATTTAATACACACAAAAAAATGCAGAGCCACATGATTTTTACTCAAGAAGGTCAAACAATTTACATCTGTTAGTTTCACATAGGAAAGGCACAAGGCGCAGAACCAATTGAAAGCAAACCTGAAAAGAAGAGATTGCCTCTCTTCCCCCGGGAGGGCCTAGGAGGAGCAAAAAAGAAAATAATGATTGCTGTCTTGTTATGAAAACCTTAGACTCTCTTTAATTTTTAACCAAATTAAAAATTATTCAATCCTTTTCAAATACCATAATTTTAATGTAAAGCTCATATTGGGATTAAACTTTCTGTTTTGACAAATATAAACATCTGGCATTCATGGAACCTGAGAACTGATGTGGACCTTACCACCACCTCTGTAAGTGTTTTTAGATAAACAAAAACAGTTTCCACATTATAAAAGACAACAACTGAATTTGATTGGTACTTTTCAGATATATATCATGGGAACTAGAAGTTCTATGGAGTGATTTCAGAGCTCCCACTGCAGTGAAAGTGGTGGCTAGCAAGGTGAGGGTTGTGGGCTATTCTCCCCTTACCTGTCAACCAGATGAGTTTGTCTTTTATTACTTTCCAAAACTTATTTCTTTAAGTTTTGCACAATATTTCATTTTCAGGAATTGTTCCTCTATGCATGAGAGAATTATGTTTGAAAACATTCAGTTATTGCTAAGGTCCTTTCGTTTCTAAAGATGTGTTTTCTATATATGTATACCAACATACATTGTTATATATTTATACACTACCTTTCCCCAATGTGACTTAAAGTACCAAATCACAAAATATACATACATAATAAAATTGAAAACCATTAACAATGGAAGTTAAGCCTCATAAAATAATGGCAAGGTATAGCAGGTTGGGTAAAGAGATTAATTATATTAAACAAAAATATCAGGGATACGAGAATCTCTTTTAATGTATAAAATCTTAGTCTAATCTTCCCTAGCTAAGGTAAAACCCAAAGCCTGAGGCAATACTAATCTGTTTTTTTTTATATTTATTTTTAATTGGAGGATAATTGCTTTATAATGTTGTGTTGGTTTCTGCCATATATCAACATAAATCAGCCATAGGTATACATATGTCCCCTCCCTCCCACTTCCACCCCATCTCACCTCTCCAGGTTGAGCTCTCTGTGTTATACAGAACTTCCCATTAGCTATCTATTTTACATATGGTAATGTATATATTTCACTGCTGCTCTCTTGATTCATCCCACCCTCTCTTTCCCCCACTGGGTCCATAAGTCTGTTCTCTATGTCTAAATCTCTATTTCTGCCCTGCAAATAGGTTGATCAGTACCATTTTCCTAGATTCCATATATATGCAAAACAATATTTGTTTTTCTCTTTCTGATTTCACTCTGTATAACAGGCTCTAGATTTACGAGGTAGATGAAACTAGTCTTTTAATAAGAGAAAAGATTAAAATTCGGAGGAAGAAACTTTTTCTATCTCCCACGTTGGAGAATAATTAGTCATACATGGCTTTATATGAAACATAATGGGCAAGTTTCCTGATTACAGTTTTACAGAAATATAGGGAAATTACATGTATGGTCATATCTTATCTTTACCAGGAGTAAAAACCAAGGAAGTAGTGCTAAGCCGTCACTCTGTAAAGACCATTTTGATAACAGGCTAGAATAATATGCTTTACTTTTAAAGCTGCCCACTTATTGGAATTGATTTAGGGATAAGGCTAGAATTGGGGTGCTGTGAATGGTTCATATACCCTCTTCTAAGATTGGCATGGCTTTTAATAGAATCTGTGTGATGGGCAATTTTAAATTCACATTGTGGAACATATCTAAAAGGCAGATTTTCTTTGTTGTTTGTGAATACAGCAAAATGATGTTTTGTGTAGAAATAAAATTCCTGACATGGTCTTGTTTTCTTAGTTTTCTGTTGGACCTCAGCCAGCAGAGCCCAGAGGTTGAGCTGGCTTTCAGCCAGCAAATGAGTGATTCAGGTGTGAGCTTTTAAGGGTACAGTAAAAGGAGTGAGGCCTACCAAGAGGCTCTTTATTCCTCTGCCATGGGACCAGATTAAAATGCTTCCCCTTGTGTTTATCTCTAAGGAAAACTAAAAAGAAAGAACATAGAAGGGGGCATCACTTGCTTGTACTATTTTCTAAGTTTGGAGAAGAGAAAAAAAGTTGGGTTCCTTACCTCTGCCACCACTGTCAGAACCTGGCTTCCTTTTCAGTTCTATCACCAAAAATTTTATCATCTAAAATTCTATGATCTATGGTTATGATATAAAAGAAAGATAAAATCCCTCAGAGCACCATGACTTCCTAATTTCCCTGATTTTAAAATGGATTCCATGTCATTTGTGAACAGTCAGATGATGGTGACAAGATGAAATCTTGATGGTCACATCATGAAGCTCCTCTCATTTTACATATGGAGACATGAGACTCTCAGCAAGCAATGAGTCACTGCAGGTCACATAACCAGCTGGTCACAAACCCAGAACTAGCCTCCAGGTCTCACTCTTTCTAGTTTACCACTCCTCAGGGTCCAAAGAAATGATTATGTTACAATAGTCAATGTTTTATTTAAATATATCTACTTGATACTGTGTGTGTGACTATGTATTTGTGTGTGCAGACACATCCCTATTGTGTAAAGATGATAGATACAGGGATGGAGAACAGTGTTGGCCTTTTGATTTCTGGCTCCTGATGGTTTTACTTTGCTGTTCATGAGACAAAAAGGGAATAGAAAGAAGTCAAACTTCCCCAAGAGTCTGAGTTTACCTACTTAATGACATGTTTATTTTTCCACGTCACATTTTGCAAAGAAGTGAGAAGTGGGGCCTCCGCAACCTGGCCTGCTTTCCCTAGTTTTTGACATTACAGTAACTTCCTTAGTTTAGCTGCACCTTTTACAAGATCGCTCATAAAACCTCAGAAGCTGATTTCTTAGAGAACTTGCACCAGTGACTGTAAGGGGATGCAACTTAGAAGAGAAATAGCAATAAGAAAAGTTGAAGACAGAGTTGTACCTTATAGCCGTCACCTTGATGTAACGGTTTTTTTCATTTCTCCAAATTTCTTTTCAGTTTTTATTTGTAGTATGTACATTTTTATACTTTCAATCATAGTTTAAATAAACTTTCAAGACTAGCCTTTTCACTTAGACATACTATTTCTCATGTTAGAGGTTCTGCAACTATTTTGCTAAAAGAGGACATTATGCTCTAAGTTCATAGCTTATAATATACTTAATTATTCATCTATTAAAGAACATTGGGGTCATTTTCAGTTTATTTTTCTATTACATATAATGCTATGACTGAAAATTTTATAAACATAGCTATCCCTCTTACTTTTGAATTACTTTCTTAGGGAAATACAAATTATTTAGAAGGATTAAAATAATTATTTTAATTCCCCAAGGTGGGCTTCCCAGGTGGTGCTAGTGGTAAAGAATCCTCCTGCCAATGCAGGAGACATAAGAGATGCGGGTTCAAATCCCTGGGTTGGGATGATCCCCTGGAGAAGGGCATGGCAACCCACTCCAGTATTCTTGCTGGAGAATTCCATGGACAGAGAAGCCTGGTGGACTACAGACCATAGGGTCACAAAGAGTAGGATGTGACTAAAGCAACTCACCATGCACACACATGCACATTCCCCAAGGACAGACTATTTTGTGAGGCATGAAATTTATATAACTTGGGGAAAGGGGATCTTTGAGAAAAAGAATGTAAAACCACAAATATAAATTGTTAGGATTCCTCTCAGTGCCCATGAGGGCTCATCACAGTGAGGAGCCATAAGCTCAACTTCTAACAGCCTCAAATTGTCAAAATGGTAAATGCTCAAATACTGTAATAGTTGCAATTTCATCAGTAAGATATGAAATACTTCATCTCTGAAACCTCATGAGTACTATGACTTAATTACTTCAGTACTATAATAACATGGCTACATTTAACATGGATAATTTGCTTTAGTGTACTTGTTTTACTTACTAAAAAGATCTTGTTTCATCGCCTCTTGCTATATAGCAAACTACCTCAAACTTTGGCCTTCATTATATGGATTGTGGCTCTAAGTTTGCAGGTGGACTGGTCTAGAGGGCTCATGATGGCTTCATATTCTCACCTGGTATTTTGCAAATGTGACCAGAAGTTCGGACTCAGCTGGGCTTGTTGATCAGAGTACCTTTATGTAGGCTATCCAGCATGATGGCCTCAGAGCAGTCAGATTTATGACGTGGCAGTTGACTTCACTCAGAGCAAGTTTTCAAAGAGAATTGGACAGAGCCGCCAAGACTTTCTATGATGGAGATTTGGAAATCTCAAAACATTGCTCTTCCCACACTCTGTTAGTCAAGCAAATCTCTAAGGCCCATTTGGATTCAAGTGGAATTTCAGTGAGAGGATAATACAGTTGAACTGGAAATCATTTTTAATTTACCACAGGGTAATACATTTTTCTTGCTTGTGTACTTCTTGTATAAACTACCTGTTAAATAGCATCATCTATTGTCAACATAATTATGAAGGTTTAAATAAAATATTAAATGACTTTATGATAGTAAGGAAAGAGACATTTTGTAACCTGCATAAATCTATTAAATGTGCCTTTAATAGAGTTGAAAAGTCAGAATTACTTCAAGAGCCAGCTTGAATAAGGTCACTAGTTTATGTTTATGTGTTACATATTGTATATATTATATCCTTGTCTTCCATTTCTTTCTTTTGTATTTATTTATTTTATTCCTTTAGTAAGATGATAAAGATGAGATGCCAAATTGCCATTAGCAAATTTAGGTATAGTCACGTCAAATAAGTAGGGCTTCCCAAGTGGCTCAGTGCTAAAGAATCCACCTGCTAAGCATGAGTCATGGGTTTGATCCCTGGGTCAGGAAGATCCTTTAGAGAAAGAAATGGAAACCCACTCCAGTATTCATACCTGGGAAGTTCCATGGACAGCAAGCCTGGCAGACTAGAGTCCATGGGGTCACGAAGAGTCAGATACAGTTTGAAAGTACACAGCAGCAGCAGCATATTAAATAAACACTACAGGAAAATTAGCATAGAAGAAAGGACATGTGAGCCTTTTGCCTGTTTGCCCTTAGCCTCCATTTCTGTCCTTCTCTGCTCTTCTGTGTATTGTAGGTTTGTGATACCCCACAGATTGCCTTTCTAGGTTTTTATTGACAGCAAGATTCTATTTAGGTCTTGCCAATGGGAGGTCCTGCCAAGAGACTGAGAAATGAAGGAGGGGGAAAGTGACTCATTTCCTGATTTCAGCTCCTTGGCCTCCATCTGCAGCAGCAAAAAGTTATGAACTCTAAGCATCCTCTGACCATTTCAATAACACAGTACAGAATTCTTCCCTAATTCACACACCTGCCTTTTGGTGTACTCCTTGGCTATACCAACACCAGAACCTGCAGTAGAGACTTTCAGTAACCTTGGCTCCAGTTGAGTGGTACCTCTTCAGCAGTTGAGCACCAGTTATACAAGGCCCAGTTATATTTCCAGCCACCCAGCTCTCTCCAGCACCTTATTCATGTTTCCAGGGTTTCTTAAAGGACCACAAAAATGCACTAGCAAGTGGGCAACTGGATTCTACAATCTCATCCCCCCTTTTGTTTCCTTGGCCTGGGAATAATGGCTCCTTCCTGCAGGTGTCAATATCTAGGTTAGTTCACACTCTGAATTTTTACTCTTTCAGACGTCTATGCTTGAAAGATCTCATATGGTTTCTTTCTTTCTTTTTTTTACTGGACCCTGAGTAATACAGTAGGAGCTGTGTTACTGCTAGTCATTTGCAGATGTGGATAACATGTCTACTAAGGGAGAATATTCAGATCAGAGCAGCTGGTTCAAGAGAAAGGTGAGCAAGCCATTCATAAAATATTGGTGCTTTGTTATCTGAGTTTTTAATACCACCCTTGTTTATGGGCTTTGTGTCACAGTACCAGTTGTGTTCTGCAGGAAAATACTGTCTTTTCACAAAACAGAAAGCAAACATTATTGGGGGTAGTACTCATTTTTCTTGTCATTGTCAAATTGAATTTTGTAATAGCATAAGTCACAGGAATAGGTGCAGTGATTATTCTGTCATTGACAGTTCATAGGAAGCCTCTCAAAAATGAAAGAGTGGGTTATTATAGGGAAAAAAAAAGCTTGCATTGAAAATCTTTCAATTTTTATTGGTTTGACAAAAACTAACAGATTTTGGCTTTGTTGCTGTTTTGAAGCCATGAACTGTTCCAGATTTTTCATGTTTAGAATTATCTGTGCAGGCTGTGGGAATGGAAAAAGGCACTACCAATTCCTTTTTGAAAAAAAAAGGGGTGTTTATTTATTATGCCTTGACTCTTAAATTCATTTGTCAGTTCTGAAAAATTTGTATTGAGAAAAAAATTTTCTTTAATATCAGGATCCGGCAACAATTTATTAGTGCATGGCCTTAATTATTATACAAATATTAAATAATAAAGTAGTAGAATCAAAATGTTTCCAATAAAGAAAGCCAAGTAGAAAACTGCTCACAATTAAGCATTTACTTTAGCATGAATGTAATTATCTTTAATATTCAGAAGACAAAAATGATATTGTATACATATATTTGGACAAACATATAAAATAGTCCTGATTTATTTATTAACACCTTAAGCCTGGTATTATGGTTATTATACAGTGGAAGTGACAAATAGATTCAAGGGATTATATCTGATAGAGTGCCTGAAGAACTATGGATGGAGATTCATGATATTGTACAGGAGGCAGTGATCAAGACAATTCCTAAGAAAAAGACATGCAAAAAGCAAAATAGTTGTCTGACGAGGCCTTACAAATAGCTGTGAAAAGAAGGGAAGCTAAAGGCAAAGGAGAAAATGAAAGGTATACCCATTTGAGTGCCGAGTTCCAAAGAATAGCAAGGAGAGATGAGAAAGCCTTCCTCAGTGATCAGAGCAAAGAAATAGAGGAAAACAATAGAATGGGAAAGACTAGAGATCTAGTCAAGAAAATTAGAGATACCAAGGGAACATTTCATGCAAAGATGAGCACAATAAGCGACAGAAATGGTAAGGACCTAACAGAAGCAGAAGCTATTAAGACAACGTGGCAAGAATACACAGAAGAACTATACAAAAAAGATCTTCTAGACCCAGATAACTACAATGGTGTGATCACTCACTTAGAGCCAGACATCCTGGAATGCGAAGTCAAATGGGCCTTAGGAAGCATCACTACAAACAAAGTTAGTGGAGGTGATGAAATTCCAGGTGAGCTATTTTAAATCCTAAAAGATGATGCTGTTAAAGTGCTGCACCCTCTATGCCAGCAAATCTGGAAAACTCAGCAGTGGCCACAGGACTGGAAAAGGTCAGTTTTCATTCCAGTCCCTAAGAAAGGCAATGCCAAAAAATGCTCAAACTACCACACAATTGTACTCATCTCTAGCAAACTGTACGCTAGCAAACTAATGCTCAAAACTCTCTAACCAGGCTTCAATAGTATGTGAACTGTGAACTTCCAGATGTTCAAACTGGATTTATAAAAGGCAGAGGGACAAGAGATCAAATTGCCAACTTCTGCTGGGTTATCAAAAAAGCAAGAGGATTCCATAAAAACATCTACTTTTGCTTTATTGACTACGTCAAAGCCTTTGACTGTGTGGATCACACAAACTGGAAAATTCTTTAAGAGATGGGAATACCAAACCATCTAACCTGCCTCCTGAGAAATCTGAATGCAAGTAAAGAAGTAACAGTTAGAACTGGACATGGAACAACAGACTGGTTCCAAATCAGGAAAGGAGTACATCAAGGCTGTATATTGTCACCCTGCTTATTTAACTTCTCTGCAGAGTACATCATGAGAAACGCTGGGCTGGAGGAAGCACAAGCTGGAATCAAGATTGCCGGGAGAGATATCAATAACCTCAGATATGCAGATGACACCACCCTTATGGCATAAAGTGAAGAAGAACTAAAGAGCCTCTTGATGAAAGTTGGCTTAAAACTCAACATTTAGAAAACAAAGATCATGGCATCTGGTCCCTTCACTTCATGGCAAAAAGATGGGGAAATAATGGAAACAGTGAGCAGCTTTATTTTTGGGGGCTCCAAAATCAAGGCAGATGGGCTCCAAAATCACTGCAGATGCAGATGGTCATCACTGCAGTTGGTGACCAAAGTCATGAAATTAAAGGATGCTTGCCCCTTGGAAGAAAAGCTGTGACCAACCTACATAGCATAGTAAAAAGCAGAGACATTACTTTACCAACAAAGGCCCATCTAGTGAAAGCTATGGTTTTTCCAGTAGTTGTGTATGGATATGAGAGTCGGACTGTAAAGAAAGCTGAGCACCAAAGAATTTATGCTTTTGACCTGTGGTGTTGGAGAAGACTCTTGAAAGTCCTTTGGACTGCAAGGAGATCCAACCAGTCCGTCCTAAAGGAAATCAGTCCTGAATAGTTATTGGAAGGACTGATGTTAAAGGTGAAACTCCAGTACTTTGGCCACCTGATGTGAAGATCCAACTCATGGGAAAAAAACCCTGATGCTGGGAAAGATTTAAGGCAGAAGGAGAATGGGACAACAGAGGATGAGATGGTTGGATGACATCGCTGATGCAATAGACATGAGTTTAAGTAAGCTCTGGGAGTTGGTAATAGACAGGGAGGCCTGGTGTGCTGCAGCCCATGGGGTTGTAAAGAGTTGGACACTACTGAGTGACTGAACTGAACTGATGGTTATCAAATGCCAAATTGGATAATTATCTTTCTATCTTTACAGCATGATGTATTTATAGTTATTTTGTATCATAGATATCCTTCTTTTAGGATGAAGTTACTCTGGAATACAGAAATCAAGCTAACAGTTTATTTATTATAGCCAGTGGGGCTTATTTAGAATATCATTTCATGTGACTATCTTTGTGCACATGGAGAACAAATACTTCAAATTGATAAACATTCTAGATCGAGATTACCTACTCAGATCTTTATAGAAGGAGGTCTTTTAGGATAGCTGTAAAGGCTAAAGAGAATAAAGATGTTTATTAGTTACCAACTATATAAAAATGTAGATAATTTAGGAGAGTGAAGATATTTGTGATTGTCTGGTCTACTCATTTACAATGAGACATGTTAATCCTCACATGTAGCATAGATAATAATAGATTATAAGGTAGGTTAGAAAATGGAGTCTCATCTACTTTCCTGAATCTTTCTCTCTTTCTCCCTTTTTCTGTTTCTCTCTCTGGTTGTGTTTGTGTCTGACTCTTTGTCTCTGTCTCTCTCACCTTCTCAATTAGTTGGCACCCTTTCTCATGCTGGTCTAGAACCAGTAGATAGTGGAATTTATGCCATTTCTTGGTTAGTCTTCCAGAGCTTTCACACTATCATGGGCATTTCTTTCAAGAAAACCATTCATGTAAACTACCTATATGCCACATTTGCAAACCACCTAGAAAACCTTCACAAAATTCCATCGATTTGTTACATGTAATTTTTGGTCTGTTAATCCAGCTTTTTTACTTTCTCAGCTCTTAAGCAGGAGTTCATTCTTTCATTTTGCTGCATATTTTACAGAGTACCTCCTATACACTAGAAACTTATCTAGATCCTAGGGATACAACAGTGAACAAAATAGACAAATAAATAAGTCTTTAGTCTATGGTGCTTATATTCTAGTGTAGGGAATACAGAACATAAAATAAATTGGTCATATATATTGCCTGTTAGAGGTTAAAGGTGGCATGGAGAAAAAGAATGCAATGAAGGATGTGTATTGAATTAGTAATTTTAGTCAAGGGGCCAAGGAAAGTGTCATTTACATACTTGCCAAAATATCACCTCATAAAGATGCTGATGAAGTCACCACAGATATCTGGGAAAAGAGATTTTTAGGCAGAGAAATCAACAAACATTAAGGCCCTGAGGCAGGAATGTGCCTATTGTGTTTGAAGCACAGTAAGGCCAGTGTGAATAGAGTCTCTTGATGAAGGAGTGGGTATAGAAGATGACCTCAGACTGGATATGGGGTCAGGTGTTTTGGACTAAGTTCGTATAGATCATATGACGTTGGCTTTTACTTGGTTGAGAAAGGAAGCCATTGCAAGATTTTGAATCAATGAATGATATGTTCTGAGTGACCTGACTGTTCAAGGAGGAGAGAGTAATAAGCTACATTTCATAATGTTGATGGATTAAAGACACTGAATGAGAATTTACCTTTGAAATTGGCAATGGAAAATCATAGGTGACCTTGACAAGAGCATTTCTGATGGAGCGGAGAGTGGGTAAAAATGATGGAAGGACACTGAGAGTAAGAAAAAAATAATAATGGATGAACAGAGAAGGTATTTTTTTGTGTCTGTTTTTGCTATAAAGGGAAGATGGGAAATAGGTGGAACCTAGAGGGTATAGTAAGGTCAGGATGGTTTGACTGACTTTTTCAAAAGATGTCCAAAGTAGCAGCATGTTTTTATGCATTGGAAAAGATGCAACAGAAGGGAATACACTTGTGATGCCGGAAAGAGAAAGGTTGTTTTTGATGCATTTCTTTGAATAGGTTACTAGGAATGGAACCTGCATATCTGTGGAGCCAGGGATACTTGGCTGGCAGTACCAACAGTTCATCCTCAGTAACGGGAAAGAAACCCAAGTGCATGATCCAAATATAGGTAGTTCAAAAGATGTGTTGGTAAGAACAGGTGGAAGTTCTCTCTGAATGCTTTTTTTTATCCTCAGTAAAATACAAAGGAAAATTATCAGCTAAAAATGGAAACCAAGGAGGGTGTTAGAGATTCAACAAGAAAGGAGAGGGACATGTATGTGCCTGGAATTTTAAGTAAGATTGCCTGGCAACATTAGGAACTAACCAACTGGGGTTAGTCTGTGTGCTTTTCTTCATCTACGAGCGCTTTCCGGATTATGGTTCAGTGTTGGGTTTCACCAAGGTACAGTTCCAATGGTTAGTATCGATAGAACTTGTAGAAACATTTGGAGAGTTAAGGAGGAAGGCAGGAAGGTGGTTGTAGTGACCATTCTTGTCATTGAAACTGTGAATAGAGGAAGAACTATTTGAAGAGGAAACAGGTGAGAGGCAGTGAAACAGTGATAGAATCAGTAGGTTGCTGGTCCTATAGGGTAAAGGAATCAAGGAATTGCCATGAAATATTAATTCATATTAAAGTTCATATCAATTTTAAGAATTTTTCTTTGTTCCCATTGTGGTTTCCCCTTCATCCTGTTTTTCCTTTAAACATATCCATCTTTAGACATTCGGTTCAGTTCAGTTGCTCAGTCATGTCCGACTCTTTGTGACCCCATGAATTGCAGCACCCCAGGCCTCCCTGTCCATCACCAACCCCCGAAGTTCACTCAAACTCATGTCCATCGAGTCGGTGATGCCATTCAGCCATCTCATCCTCTGTCGTCCCCTTTTCCTCCTGCCCCCAATCCCTCCCAGCGTCAGAGTCTTTTCCAATGAGTCAACTCTTCACATGAGGTGACCAAAGTATTGGAGTTTCAGCTTTAGCATCAGTCCTTCCAAAGAACACCCAGGACTGATCTCCTTTAGAATGGACTGGTTGGATCTCCTTGCAGTCCAAGGGACTCTCCAGAGTCTTCTCCAACACCACAGTTCAAAAGCATCAATTCTTCGGTACTCAGCTTTCTTCACAGTCCAACTCTCACATCCATACATGACCACTGGAAAAACCATAGCCTTGACTAGATGGACCTTTGTTGGCAGAGTAATGTCTCTGCTTTTGAATATGCTATCTAGGTTGGTCATAACTTTCCTTCCAAGGAGTAACCGTCTTTTAATTTCATGGCTGCAATCACCATCTGCAGTGATTTTGGAGACATTAGGTATGATTTAATTACTACTGTCCTCTCTATGTGAAATAATATTTTCATAATAAAATAATATATACCCACTGAAATTTTAAAAATATAGAAAAGGTAAATGAAAATCACCGAGTCTTACCACTTAAACAAATGTACTGGTAGTATTATTGTGTATGTCAGTCTTTGAATATCTCTGTCCTGTTTCTCTTCATGACATTTCATGATTTTCTACCATGTTTAAGTTTTTTCATTTCAACATAGTCTTATAAAAATACTTACTGCTAATCCTAAAGGAGATAAGTCCTGAGTGTTCATTGGTAGGACTGATGTTGAAGGTGAAACGCCAATACTTTGGCCACCTGATGCGAAGAACTCATTTGAAAAGACCCTGATTCTGGGAAAGGTCGAGGGCAGGAGGAGAAGGGGATGGCAGAGGATGAGATGGTTGGATGGCATTACTGACTCAATGGACATGGATTTGGGTGGGCTGGGAGTTGGTGATGGACAGGGAATCCTGGCGTGCTGTGGTTCATGGGGTCACAAAGAGCCAGACACGACTGAGCAACTGAACTGAACTGAACTGATTCCTATATAAACAATGAAAAATAAGACAGAAATTAAGGAATCAATCCCATTCACCATTGCAACAAAAAGAATAAAATATCCAGGAATAAATCTACATAAGGAGACAAAAACCTGGACACAGAAAATTAAAAGACACTGATGAAAGAAATCAAAGATGACATAAACAGATGGAGAGATATTCCATGATCCTGGGTAGGAAGAATCAATATTGTGAAAAGGACTATACTACCAAATGCAGTCTACAGATTCAGTGCCATCTCTATTAGATTGCCAATGGCATTTTTCACATAACTAGAACAAAAAGTTTCACAATTCATATGGAAACCCAAAAGACCCTGAATAGCTATAGCAGTCTTGAGAAAGAATGGAACTGGAGGAATCAACCTTCCTGACTTGAGAGTATACTACAAAGCTATAGTCATCAAGGAAGTATGGCACTGACATAAAAACAGAAATATAGACCAATGGAATAAGATAGAGAGCCCAGAGGTAATGCATGCAACTATGGGTACCTTATTTTTTGACAAAGGAGGCAAGAATATACTATGGGGCAAAGACAGCCTCTTCAATAAATGGTTCTGGAAAAACTGGATAGCTACATGGAAAAGAATGGAATTAGAACTCTTCCTAATGCCACACACAAAGATATGGAGAGATATTCAAAGTCAAAATGGATTAAAGACCGAAGTGTAAGACCAGAAAGTATAAAAACTTAGAGGAAAACATAGGCAGAACACTGAATGATGTAAATCAAAGCAAGATCTTCTATGACCCACCTCCTAGAGTAAAGGAAATAAAAATAAACAAGTGGGACCTGTTTAAACTTAAAATCTTTTGCACAGCAAAGAAAACTACAAACAAGGTGAAAGGACAACCCTCAGAATGGGAGAAAATAATAGCAAAAGAAACAACTGATGAAGAATTAATTTCCAAAATATGCAAGCAACTCATACAATTCAATGCCAGAAAAACAATCAACCCAATCAAAAAGTGGGAAAAAAGACCTAAAAAGTCATTTCTCCAAAGAAGACATACAGATGGTTAAGAAACACATGAAAAGATGCTCAACACCTCTCATTGTTAGAGAAATCCAAATCAGAACTACAATGAGATACCACTTCACACCAGTCAGAATAGCCATCATGAAAATGTCTACAAACAATAAATGCTGGAGAGGGTGTGGAGAAAAGGGAGCCCTCTTGCATTGCTGGTGGGAATGTACATTGATACAGCTACTATGGAAGGTGGAATGGAGATTCTTTAAAAAGCTAGGAATAAAACCACCATATGACCTCCAAGGCATATACTCAGAGGAATCCAAAATTGAAAAAGAGACATTTATCCCAATGTTCATTGCAGCACTGTTTACAATAGCTAGAACGTGGAAGCAACCTAGATGTCTATTGACAGATGAATGGATAAAGAACTGTGGCACATAAATACAATGGAATACTATTCAGCTATAAAAAGGAACACGTTTGAATCAGTTCTATTGAGGTGGATGAACCTAGAGCCTATTATACAGATTGAAGTAACACAGAAAGAGAAATGTAAATAGTGTATACTGATGTATATATATGGAATCTAAAAAGATGGTACTGATGAAATAATTTTCAGGGCAGCATTGGAGAACAGACATAGGGAACTGACTTATGGACATGGTGGGAGGGGAAGAAGGAGATGGTGAGATGTATGGAGAGAGTAACATGGAAATTTACAATACCATATGTAAAATAGAAAGCCAACAGGAATTTACTGTAGGAATCAGGGAACTCAAACAGGGGCTCTGTGACCATCTAGAAGAGTGGGATGGGGAGGGATATGGAAGGGAGGTTCAGGAGGGAGGGGACATGGGTATATCTATGGCTGATTCTTGTTGATTTATGACAGAAAACAAAATTCTGTAAAGAAATTATTCTTTAAAAAAATTAAAAAGTGCATCTCTGACCTTTCATTTCAGCTCCCTCCAGTGCAGGCCTACCTGTCTGCCCCCAACTCCTCTCCATTTCAGTGCATCCAAGCATAACTTATTAAAAAAAAAAAACAAACAAACTTCATGCTATTACATACTTCCACCAAGATTACCTTTAATGACTATAATGTTCTAATGCGGGTGTGTTTTGTATTCCATTCATTTTTTTCTACATTATGGGATATTTATACTAATTTACTTTGGCATTAAAATTGTGTGGTGATTAATGTTTTATGAATGATTTTAAAATTATTGTTTAGATCTCCTAAGGAATTTTATATGTTCATTCTTCCTTTTTTTAAATGAAATTATTCAAATGCCTCAAACCAGTCCTTAGACATTTTTATTTTCTTCAAGTGAATCCTCTCAAAATTTCCAGATAGTATTTTAAAACCTCTTCCAGTGAATTTAAATATAACAGATCATTCTTTCATTTTCAGTATTTTGGGCTCCTTTTATTTATTTTATTATCTTTCCCACTTTTCAATATGATACTATATTTTTATGATGCTCCATCCTGACCACAGCTGTAAATTCACATGTCCTGTTGTTTTCTTGATTAAGATAATGATTTATTCTAACTTCTAGTTACTTAGTTTGGCATTAAATATTTTATGCTTATGGATCAGTTTTTATGTTGAAAGTTTCCAGACCCATTAAGAATGTTGATAAATGCTTCATCTCATTTATATTGTAAAACTCAAAAACATCCCAGTTAGTAGGTCCCTTTGAGTTTATAAGAATCAAAGATGCCTTTAGATTACAAGGGGTCATGGAGAGGCAACATGAGGATGTTAGAGAGAAAAACAACGTGAGAAACCAATGAGCAGGGCTTTGCTGACCTGGGATACAGTTACGGATGTAACCAGCGCTCTGGCCGTGTGGTGGCAGGTGTGGTTGGTCCTTCAGGGGAGCTACTCAAGGCCTTCTGCTTTAGGATTTTCAGGGACATTGCCTACAGATTACTCTGGTTTTACTCTATGACAGTGTGGACCCCAGAGCAATATTTTTGCACTTCGGCTCTTGACTCTTTTACTCCTTTGCTATATGACATTAGGTAAGTAAACTAATCTCTACATACCTCAGTTTCCCTCACTGCAAAATGGAGATAATAATATCACTTACCTACTATGCAGATTTGGAGAAGGCAATGGCACCCCACTCCAGTGCTCTTGCCTGGAAAATCCCATAAACAGAGGAGCCTGGTGGGCTGCAGTCCATGGGGTCGCTAAGAGTTGGACACGACTGAGTGACTTCACTTTCATTTCACTATGCAGGTTAGAGGAGATAACAGATGTAAAGTCCTTAGAACACTACCTAGCACAGAGTATACCTAGTAATCTTTAGCTGTTATTAGTTACTGCAAGTTTAAGTTTACCTATATTAGACAAACTCTTACTTCTGTCAGATTTCCCTTATTTCCAGTCTCTTTATTTTCTATTATTTTATTCACAATCATTTGTAAATATTAATAGTAATGTTTACTGTATTCTCTGTTTTTACCTTTTTCCCTTTGTAACTAAGCAGATTAGGTATTCTTTTACAAATTTTCTTCATAGATTATAATCTACTTAAATGAATGTTTCTATTTTCTTCCATATATTTTCTAAGTGCCATCTCATTTTTAGCTTGGACATCCAACCTTATCCAAAGAAACTTCCTTATATTCTTGTCTTTCTTCCATGATTACATGTCATTTTCAGTCAATTTGTCTCTTTGGTTGAGTTAAGTTGGAGTGTTCATTTTGGTTATTGTTTGAATATCAGAATATATATTTTAGAATAATACATGTTTTTATATAGTCTTATGAAAGCTTGCAATAGATATTGTAAGATATATATTGTAATAATGATAATATAATAATATAAAATAGATATTACAGTCTTATAAGAACTTACAATAGGTATTGTAGATAGATAGTGGTGGAATTTTAAAGAGCAATTTGTCAGTCTCTTATTAATTCTTAAAACAGCAAATTGTAAACCTCTGTACAAATAACTATTTGTTAGTAACTCGAGTTCAGCTTTTTACTTCTTAAGAGAAGACTGAGACTCCTCTTCCATAGTCTCACCAAGAGGCTAAAGAGACTCATAATATATGTTTAGAAACTTGGAATAGGGAATAAAAGGAATATTGAAAATTTTATCAAACCAAGAAAAGAAAGACAAATAAGTAAAAATACAATATGAGGTGGGAGAAATAAGTAAAAATCATGACATTTGATGACTTTTAAATGATTATAAAATGATAGAATTCAACTATTTAAAGACAGAGATTAACAATCAATGTGAATTCTTAAAAATTCATCTGTTAGCTGTTTATGGTAGCATACCTAATAACCAATCAAAAGTGTTGAAATAAAGAGAAAAAGATGTCACACAAATACTGAATTTCCTTGAGTTTCAGGCACCATTCCATTTTAAAACACACCCTTATGATATATAATACCAGAAAACAGAAAGTCATCTCAATTCTAATAATTGTTTATGCATTTTGATTTCTAAGATTTCAAACTGTGTAAAAAAGTGCCTTAAATTGTGAAATACAATAATGAAAAGTATGTTGGTAGGCAGTATTAATACCACATAAAATAAAATTTAGGTCAAAAAACATTTATAGTGATAAAGAGAAATGCTAGAGAAAAATAAAGAGAAAATCCGTTAAAGAAACATAACTACTGCTTCCCTGGTGACACAGTGGTAAACAATCTGCTTGTGATAAAAGAGTCATGGGTTCAGTTCCTGGGTTGTGAAGATCCCCTGGAGAAGGGAATGGCAACCCACACCAGTATTCTTGCCTGGGAAATCACATGGACAGGAGCGTGGCTGGCTACAGTCCATGGGGTCACAAAGAGTTGGACATGACTTAGCAACTAAACAGCAGCAGCAGAAATGTATCTAGTCTTAACAATAAAGCCTCTAGCCTTATGAAGAAAAAACTGACGAAATTTGAAGAAAATTTGACAATTTAAAAATGTGTTTGGCAATTTTATGATATCTCCAGCAGAAATTTATAAATCAAACAGGTGTAAAATAACTGTAAGGATAGAGTAAGCTTGAAAAAGTAGCTTAAAAATTTCCTAATAAGTAAAACTGGATAGAACAATTTCATGCATAATGTTAGTAATTTGTCCTTTAATTTCAAATATTGTGTATTTCCAAATTTTAAAATGAAAAAAATTAAAATGTATTATATATCACACAAAATCCTGAACTTCTTTCCTACAAATGTAACAGGAAACTACTAAAATACACGTGCATGAAATACTATGTAGTTAATATAGATGTATAACAAAATACCACTTAGTTCCAGTAGCTTAAAAATTCATAACCCCTTTATTTATACTATCTTTATTTTGCAGTGACTGCTTATGATTCTGATGTTCTATTGGTTGAATTTGAAAAGAAACTTTGCTGTTGCTATTCAGTCACTAACTCCTGTCTGATTCTTTCCAACCCCATGGACTGCAGCATGCCAAACTTTCCTGTCCTTCACTATGTCCTGAAAGTTGCTCAAATTCATGTCCATTGAATCAGTGATGCTATCTAATGATCTCGTGCTCTGCTTCTTCCTTCTCCTCTTGCCCTCAATCTTTCCCAGCATCAGGGTCTTTTCCAATGAGTCAGCTCTTCACATCAGGTGGCCAAAGTATTGAAGCTTCAGCGTCAGCACAAGTCCTTCCAATTAATATTCAGGGTTGATTTCCTTCAGGATTGATCAGTTTGATCTTGCTGTCCAGGAGACGCTCAAGAGTGTTCTCCAGCTCCACAGTTTGAAAGCATCAATTCTTCAGCACTCAGCCTTCTTTATGGTCCAACTCTCACATCTGTACATGACTACTTGAAAAACCATAGCTTTGACTATGGATTTTTGTTGGCAGAGTGATGTCTCTGCTTTTTAATATGCTGTCTAGGTTGGTCATAGCTTTCCTTCCAAGGAGCAAGATTTTTAATTTCATGGCTGCAGTCACTGTCTGCAGTGACTTTGGAGCCTGAGAAAACAAAGTCTGCCACTGCTTCCACTTTTTCTTCTTCTTTTGCCATGCAGTGATGGGACCAGATTCCATGATTTTAGTTTCTCTAATGTTGAGTTTTAAGCCAAGTTTTTTACTCTCCTCTTTCATCTTCATCAAGAAACTCCATAATTCCTCTTCACTTTCTGCCATTAGAGTGGTATCATCTGCATATCTGAGGTTGTTGATATTTCTTCCGGCAATCTTGATTCCAGTTGTGATTCATCCAGCCCACATTTCACATGATGTACTCTGCATAGAAGTTAAATAAACAGGATGGCAGTAGCCTTGTTGTACTCCTTTTCCCATTTTGAAACTGTCTGTTGTTCCATGTCTGGTTCTAACTATTTCTTCTTGACCTATATACAGGTTTCTCAGGAGACGGGGAAGGTGGTCTGGTACTCCTATCCCTTTAAGAATTTTCTACAGTTTGATGTAATCCACACAGTCAAAGGCTTTGCATAGGCAATGAAGCAGAAGTAGATGCTTTTCTGGAATTCTCTTGTTTTTTCTATGATCTGACGAATGTTGGCATTTAGATCTCTGGTTCCTCTTGCTTTTCTAAATCCAACTTATACATCTGGAAGTTCTAGTTCATGTGCTGCCAAAGCCTAGTTTGAAGAATTTTGAGCATAAATTTAATAGCATGTAAAATAAGCACAATTGTATGGTAGTTTGAGCATTCTTTGTCATTGCCCTTCTTTGAAATTGGAATGAAAATCGACCTTTTCCAGTCCTGTGGCCACTTCTTAATTTTCCAATATTGCTGGCATATTCAGTGCAGCACTTTAACAGCATCATCTTTTTAGGATTTTAAATAGCTCACCTGGGATTCCATCACCTCCACTAGATTTGTTTGTAATAATTCTTCCTAAGGCCCACTTGAATTTGCACTCTAGGATGTATGGCTGTAGGTGAGTAGTCACACCATCATGGTTATTCAGGTAATTAAGAACATTTTTGTATAGTTCTTCTATGTATTCTTGCCACCTCTTCTTAATCTTTTCTGCTTCTGTTAGATCCTTACCATTTCTGTCCTTTATCAAGCCTATCCTTTTAGGAAATATTCCCTTGATCTCTCCAGTTTTCTTGAAGACTTCTCTAGTCTTTCCCATGCTATTGTTTTTCTCTGTTTCTTTGCATTGTTCATTTAAGAAGGGCTTCTTATCTATCTCGCCTTCCTATTCTCTGGAACTCTGTGTTCAGTTGGGTATATTTTTCCCTTTCTCCCTTGCCTTTCACTTTTCTTCTTTCCTCAGCTATTTGTAAAGACTCCTCAGACAACGATGTTGCCTTCTTGCATTTCTTTTTCTTGGGGATGGTTTTAGTCATTGCCTCCTGTAAGCAATTTGACTTAGGTCATACCTTAATGGCCTAGTGGTTTTCCCTAGTTTCTTCAGTTTGGCTGTAAGCAATTTGACTTAGGTCATACCTTAATGGCCTAGTAGTTTTCCCTAGTTTCTTCAATTTGAGCATGAATTTGCAATAAAGAGCTGATAATCTGAGCCACAATCAGCTCCAGGTCTTGTTTTTGCTGACTGTATAGAGCTTCTCCATCTTTGGCTGCAAAGAATACAATCAGTCTTATTTTGGTATTGACTATTTGGTGATATCCCTGTGTAGAGTTGTCTCTTGTGTTGTTGGAAATGGGTGTTTGCTGTGACCAATGCATTCTCTTGACAAACTTTGTTAGGCTTTGCTCTGCTTCATTTTGTACTCCAAAGGCAAACTTGCCTATTACTCCAGGTATCTCTTGACTTCTTACTTTTCTATTTCATTCCCCTGTAATGAAAAGTGCACCTTTTTTTCAGTTTTATTCCTCGAAGGTTTTGTCATAGAACTGGTCAACTTCAGCTTCTTCAGCATTAGTGTTTGAGGCATAGACTTGGATTACTGTGATGCTGAATGGTTTGCCTTGGAAGCAAACCAAAATCATTGTCATTTTTGAGATTGCACCCAAGTACTGCATTTTAGACTCTTTTATTGACTTTGGGGCCTACTCCATTTCTTCTAAGGAATTCTTGCCCACAGCTGTAGATATAATGGTCATCCAATTATATTCACCCTTTTCTGTCCATTTTAGTTCACTGATTCCTAAGATGTCAATGTTCACTCTTACCATCTCCTTGACCATATCCAATTTACCTTGATTCATGGACCTAACATTCCAGATTCCTATTCAATATTGTTCTTTCTAGCATCAAACTTTACTTTCACCACCAGACACATCCACAACTGGCCGTCACTTTAACTTTGGCCCAGCTTCTTCATTCTTTCTGGAGTTGTTTCTCCACTCTTCCCTAGTAGCATATTAGGCACCTTCTAACCAGTGGGGGCTCATCTTCTGGTGTCATATCTTTTTGCCTTTTCATATTTTTTATGGGGTTCTTGTGGCACGAATACTGGAGTGGTTTACCATTCTCTCCTCCAGTAGACCATGTTTTTGAGAACTCTTCACGATGACCTGTCCATCTTGTTTTGCCCTGCATGGCATGGCTCATAGCTTCATTGAGTTATGCAAACCCCTTTGCCACAGCAAGTCTGTGGTCCATGAAGGGGACCATGTTTTGTCAGAGCTCTTCACTATGACCCATCCATCTTGGATAGCTCTGCAGGGCATGTCTTATAGCTTTATTGAGTTATACAAGCCCCTTTGCCATGACATGGCTTTGATCCATGAAACTTTTGGTTTTTAGCTAAAAATATTATTTTGAATTTAGGAGAAATAAACATATTTTTCCTAGAGAGGCTGCCAGTAGGTCCTAATGAGAGGTTCACATGTTATGTAAAATTTGTGTAATAAAAGCTGGAAAGCTTTTACTGGGAAATGTTAACTAGGGAGATGCTCTTTGGGGATATATCTATATATATGTATGTGGTAAGCTAGAAAATGTTTCCCTGAACATAAGAAAACTCTTTTGGCCTAACATAACCAAGGTTTATGCTAAAAACAGGCTTTTATATTACCTTGGTATCCAAAAGTGTCTCCATATAGATCTTATAGTACTAAGAGAAAGAAAAGAGGAATACATAAGCCCCAACAAAGCCTGATAAGGGAGAGAGTATTTGTCCTTAAAGCCTAAAGTAGCACTGGTCTTAGAAATGATCCCTGGGCTATACCAGGAAGGGCCATGCCACTTACAGGGAAGAGAGAATCCTACATGTTTGTTTTATCACCTTGAAATCCCATGTCTCTTACAATGTCCCAATAAGTGTTTTTGCCCCAGAAGGTTTGACTTGTAGAGATGGGCATCTTGAGCTTCCTATGTTTTATGGTGTATATTTTATGCTTGTCCAAAACAAAACAAAATGAAACAAATATAGTCAACATATTCTCATATATATGATAATATTCTAATAGTCTACAATATATTCTCATCACCTTTAATTATGATTCAGTGGCTCTCAATGTTTGTTGTGCATTGGAATCTTCTGGCACGTTTCTCCAGACTCTTGTAACAAGTTCTGGACATCAGTGTTTTTTTGTTTATTTGTTTTTAAGTTCCATGGTTGATGATGCAGAAGAATGGCTGCAAATCTCCATTTTACTCTAAACTAGTTAGGGTAGTCAGTCGGGGGCTGGAAGCAAGACCATCACAAAGCTCCCAAGCAGCAATCTAGGAGGACCCCGACCTGGCACCAGGTGGCGCTGTGGGCACAAATCTGAGCCTCCTTCCGGTTTCCTCAGCTGAACACACGGAATCCACGAACTCTCACAGAGCAGTGAGGGTCTCAGTAGAGGGAAACGCAGCCCTTTATCTTGAGTGTTCCAAGTGCTTTAAATGAAAGGGGAGAGGCGGAGGAAGGGAAAGGAAGAGTTCCTTCTGGAAATGTTCGAATTTCTTTTGGGGGAAGTGAGAGAGTTCAATTTTTCAGTCTGATTTAATGAAGTAAAAAGGACAGTTATGGAAAAGTCTATTCATCCCATTCTGGATGGTTTCCTTTGTATTTAATTTGCTATTTCTATTAGAATTTAACACATGAAAATAGAACCAACAAAGTCTAATTTAAACATTAAAATTTGCCATTCCTGATGGCTCAGTTGTGGCTATGTTTACTTTTTTCCTCATGATGATTTTAAATATTTAAAAATATTTGCAGATAGAAGGAATGTATATTGACTATTTCACATCATTTATGTGGGACCATGTGTTTGTCTAATATAGTGTAATTACTCTAATATAGTGTAATTACTGGAGAAAGAAATGGCAACTCACTCTAATATTCTTGCCTGGAGAATCCCATGAACAGAGGAGCCTGGCAGGCTATGGTCCATGGGGTCACAAAAGTTAGACACGACTTAGCAACTAAACAGCATAGTGTAATTACAGTGACAACCATCCTGGTTTCCCTGGACTGAGAGGTTTTAGTTTCAAAACAGGACAGTCCTGGGCAAACCCTCATAAATTGTAACCCATATATTCATTCAGGCAGCTGTGTTTTCCTGTTATTCATGCCTTTGAGTAGGACTCAGCATTTCTTATTAGTGATCCACTATAAGCCTTTTTTACATCAGTGTTCATGCTGTTATCATTTAATAGCAGCTGAACCTTTGTACTGTCTTTCTGTCAAGAAGGTAGACTTTAGATATGTAAATGATTTACACTAGCATTTTAAGTTCAAACCTAGGAAGACTGAGTATACACAAAAGATTTGTCAGAGGGTGTTTTCTTTCCTGGCAAAGAATTTGGGGAATCTTATAATTAATTCAGTTCAGTAACAATGGGGCAAGTATTGGCTAAAAAGCATTAGATTTTGTTGCAAAAGGACTGAGAAAAACAAGTTAGAAAAAAATACAGTAATTTTTCAATTACTCTCCTTAGAGAGGTAAAAAGATCATAGTTGAATAATCAATCATGTTGAAAGCAGTTAAACTTCCAAAGTACTTTTTCGGGTTCCTCTTTTCCAATATTTCTTAAGTATCTTTGTCAGTAGCTACTCATTACTTATGCTAAGACCAACAGAATTGATGTGATTTTTTTCACAGATATGAGAAAAATAAGAGCTATCATTTTCAGCAGTAATTGGTATTAATTCAGGATTTATGCTATTCAGTTTTATCTTTACAACAACTTTTCTACCAAAAATTCTGCAGCTTTATTGATATATAATTCACATACCACTAAAACAACTTTTAAAATATTTTTATACTTTGTTGTCAAGAAAGTGATGCTCAGACAGTGAATTCATTTGTAAGCTTTGTCTTGAAGTTATATCTGTCTAATTTCAAGGTCTGCATTCTTTCTCTTGCACCCCAGTTCCTCTGTTGTCATGAGCCCGCCACTGTTTTTGACAGGAGTAATGCAAATACCTGTTAAAATGTTCTAAGAAGAATGATGGATAGGAGATAGGGGCCCCAAAGACAACTGACCAGCAATTATTTATTTTCCCTTAGGGGCTGAGGTCAGGGTCTCAAACCAACTGAATAATAGGAGAAGCTTCTGGAATAGGCCTAGTTGGAGAAATTATTTCTATATGCACAGGAATAATAGGAAGGAGGGGTCAGAGGAAAAGAAAGAGAATCAACTGGTCCTGACACTTTTTATATAGTACTTTGACTATTAAAGCAGCACTATCAATGTGGGCTCATTAATAACAATAACAACAACAATACTTATTATTAGTCTTCCTTTTTACAGATGATAAACAGAGTCACAGAATGTTTAGTAACTTTCCTTAGTTTATACCCAGGGGTCCAAAACAAGAGAATTCTAACTTCAAAGCCTCAATTCTTTGTATTTTGCAGAAATGCATTTACACATAAAAACAGAAACAAACACTGCTGATAGGGGAAAACTACTGAGATCTCATAATGTCAAGTACTCTATAAAGTGGTAGAGTTTTACAGGGTATAAAACGTAAAAGAAAACAAATACAGCGTTAGTCTCAGGGTGCTGAAAAGGGCTGTGCAAGTCAAAGACCTACAGGTTCAGCCCCCTTAATCGCAATAATTCTACTTTAGCTCCACCCTTTCAGAATCAGTACTTGACCTCTGTACCTTTTAAAAAATACAAGCTGAGAGACTTCTCTTGCACTAAACAATGCAAAAAAATATTGCTTAAGGTCATTTAGACAGTCAAAATCATATCCAGAAGCTCATGCAACAGTTAAACTTGTTCAGTTACCTACCAGCTCTGTGAAAGTGTCACCTTAATTTATTCACTTGTTTTGTTTTCTTTTTTTTTTAAACTGAATAATGATATATACTTACTTGTTTAAGTGCATTGTATTATTTGAGTATTTGTAAGCAGTCTTCAATTTTTTTGAAATCAAGAAAAATTGTGTGTGTGCATAAGGAAGATATATTTCTTCTTTTTGTTATTGTTATTTATTTATTTATTTATTTTTTTACTTTATTTTACTTTACAATACTGTATTGGTTTTGCCATACATTGACATGAATCCACCACGGATGTATACAAGCTCCCAATCCTGAATCCCCCTCCCACCTTCCACCCCATATCATCTCTCTGGATCATCCCCATGCACCAGCTCCAAGCATCCTGTATCCTGTATTGAACATATACTGGCAGTTAAACTTGAGAGACATATTACTAGGAATATTACATGGTAGCAACAGACATTTGAAAACACCTTCATTAAATGTTTTCCACAGTAAAAGTACTAACTTTGTTCTATGACTCAGAAGGTTAGTATCCGTGTTTCTATGTGGGAGCATTAACATAGCTATGATCTCAGGAAGATTTCAGCCGATGTCCTAACTAATATGCAGAGGTAGAGTGGTCTGTTCAGGTCTGCAATTTAGCCACTCCTCTTAATTGCACAAGTGGGGGTGAATCCCATCTTTAGCTTAGCCGATTGTTTGGATCAAGAGATAATGCTTCTCTGGATCCTCATCAAGAACTGGAGCATATAAATTTGTGTGGGTTGAAATGTGTAAACAGAAACTCAATTGAGAGAAACTACGTAGAGTGGGCTTTACGGGACCAGATGATCTGTGCTGCCCTTTTGTAACCTAACATTCTTATATTAGGACGGGGAAATAAAGAGCTGCTTAGCTGGAACCCCTGCTCTCTATCCAATTTGACAGAATTGCCCTGGGAGAGATGCCATCAGCACATGTTAAGAGAGAATTCCATGACAGAGACTCACACTGTTCAACATACACTAAAGGGTGGGCCAAAGATGTCCTTCCTAGCAGTTATAAGGTCCCCAACACTCCCAGTGATGTTGATGCTTCCGGTAAGTGGTTTGTTTGTATCAAATGCTCACTGTGTAGCTGTAACTAGGAATGTTTTCCTTATTGTAGTCTCTGTGAGAAAGTGGAGAGACAAATTTTTGGTCTATTGCTAATAATATACTGGAACGTACGGCATGATGTTGGTAAAATTATTTATTTTTATTTTCCTACCAACTCTCTGCAAGTATCACCCTAATTTATTTGCTTATATATTTTATTTTTTACTGAAGAACAACACACACTTACTTGTTGGGTAACTGCATTGTGCTATTTGAGTATTTGTAAACATTTTCAAATTCTTTTTTAAACCAAAGTGTGTGTATGCATACACACACACAAAAAACACACACAACACTCTTAAAATGAACATACTGAAAGGACTTCAAATTAATAAAACAAATGTTTACTGATTATCAATTATGTGCTTAGGTCAATATTAAATACTGATGATTTATAATGAATATTTATAAGAAGTATATAATACTCTCTGAAACACTTCTCCCTCCATGGATTAGCTTCTGAACTTTTGAAAGGTTTCTTACCATTTTTTAAGTGTTGGTTACATAGTTCTGCTCTCTGAAGTGAAAGACAGGATGTTGCAAGAATGAGATAAAGTCAGGAGGAGTAGAACTAACTTTGCCAAGGAAGTGATCTTCTCTTGCTTTAGCTAAATGTCCTACCTAAAAAGTCCTTGTTTGCTAGGAGGTACAGTGCATGAGGCTGGAGACCACTTTATTTTATTCTCCTTGAATTAAACTTTTTATTATTTTTGGTTCAAAGTCTTAAAATGTAAGCCATTGTTACTTTTGACATCCTATAGCATCAGAAGTTAAAAAGATCTATGTGTTGTTCTTATAGAACTCATGGAAATGGCTAGAAATATTCTACCCTTCTTCTCACAGAGTTCAAATCAGGAGGTGAGAGTTTGATTCTTGCCCCTACCAGTAATGATCCTGGTATCCTGGGCAACTCATTTAACCTCTCTTCAGCTCAGTTTTACCATCTGCAAAAAATGAGCATTCTTTGTCTAAAATAATGCTTTTCTCTTTTCTTCATGGTCACTTGTAACTGCAGTCACTTGCATTAGTTCTGAAGGCTGAAAGTTGCCAACTGCATGAGCCACTCCATAATTTGCAATGCCCAGTGCAAAATGAAAATATGGAAGCCCTTGTTCAAACATAGTACTTCAAGATGGCAACAGCAGAGTATTAGACCAAGCATGAGACCCTGCTGAGAGTGGGACCCTGGTTGATACATTCTTCTTGTGGGTCCTGCTAACTTGGTGACGATCTTTTGGGGTCAAGATTGTGACTTGATGATACTCTCCAGCAACAAGCCTGGGCATAGCCTCTCATCTTACTTCCTTGTTCTGACCAATGGATAGGAAGCATAGTGTAGGGTTCAAAAGCTTGTTCTCTAGAATCATTTATCCCTAAGTTCAAACAATGGCTTTGCTGTTTAGTACCTACATAATTTTGGGCAAATAAACTCCCAAAGCTCAATTCCCTTATCTTTAGAACCAACTTTCTAGTGTTGTTGCAAGTTACAAATGAGAAAATTCATGCATGGCATTGAGGATAATAATAATAGTAGCTCTTACTATGAATTGCTGTTGTTGTTTAGTCTCTAAGTCGTGTCTGGCTCTTGTGACGCCATGGACTATAACCCACCAGGCTCCTCTATCCATGATATTTTCCAGTCAAGGATGCTGGAGTGGGTTACTATTTCCTTTTCCATTTATTATGGATATGTTTTATTATTTTTCAGGTCTGAAGTATTCCTTTTGTGTATTTGTTTAGAGTCCTTTACACTTTCTGTTTCAGACTATGGTTCCTAGGAAGGTTTCTTGGCTACATCATGAAGCTGAACATAAAACAATTTCCATTCTACTCTTTCTCTGTTTCTGATTTGTACTTGCTAATATGATGTTATCCTGCATAATTATTGTAATTTACCAAAACTTCAGCTCTGCCAGTGATGGAAGGGTGGTAAGATAAAAAGGACATGATGGAAATCTTGACATGGTTATATTAACAATATGATGTATTGATAGAATGTTTTGAGTCACAACAATCGGAGGCATCATAGAAATGATTGTCTATTACTAATACTGCCTAATGCACCAGGGTCCCTGCTGCCCTCCCTGGAGAAGAGCCTAAAGCTATTTTTCTTAGGAAAAGTGACTGCTGATATTTTCCCTGTCAGGTCTTTTAAATCTTTGATCATGATTACCAGAGGTAACACTCAAAACCAAACGTCCAAAAACGTTAAACCATTAGTCATGGTTTAATGACTAATGGTAAGAATATATACCGATAAAAGATTGCCAGTATACAATCAGAAGGTGCCCTGGGGTTAATATCCAGTGAGGCCATACACATGATGAAAACATCCAGTGAAATCACAGCAGGTAAGCATCATCACAGTTATTTCTTTTGCTTATAGTTCTTTTGTGTTCCACTGAGACTTTTTGTACCAGTTGCATTTTCAGGAAAATGCAAAGTTATTTAGGTAGGTTTGGGCTTTTGGGAGTGAAGTCCACTAGTCCAATAATTGCTCTTCTGACATTTTAGCATGTACTGTCACCTATAAGAGTTATAGCCTAGATGGAAGTATTTTTAATATCACATAGGTCAAGAATTAAATGCAGTAGAGATCATAGAAATATAAAGGAGACCTGAGATATTCAAGGATAAGTTGGAAAATACTTTGAACCTGCTTGGTGGCTAAAAATAGCAATCTTCCCTGTATAATGACTAGCATAAACATAACAACTTCAAATGAATGCATTTTAAAGGAGTAATTCTTTTAAATGATACTGCTTCCCAGGTTACTCTTGGAAACACTGCCCCCCTTCTGAAAAAAATCTGTAATCTTTTACTAAATTATGCAGTTGGTAAATTTTCTAAGTCACTTCAGGCCTAATTGAAACAGTAAAATAAATGAAGGTCAAAACTTTACTCATTGGTTCTTTAAGAAAGAAAAAGGTAGATCATGTAGAGTCAGAATGATTGTGTTGTAAAAGCATACTGGCCAGAGCATGTCCCCAGTTAAGTTAGTAAAGTACTAGATTGTTCTTTTCCTGCTTACTCATTCCAGAAAAGACTGACTCACGCTTCTTTAGATGAAGTTTAAAATTTCCTGTTTCTGACAGCAATTGCAACTGAGTGTAAAGTTTAACTAGAAGAAAACACAAGGAAATAAATGATACATGGGTCTAGTGCTATTTGCACCTGTGTAAACATGCACTACCCTCTGCATGCCGGCACCATGTTCCTTCCAGTCAAGAGCTTTTCCCTTATATTGCCTGTCCCTGTATTTATAGGAAAAGAATTCCAGATTTAGGAGAGAGTCCAGTGAGGTGTGTGTGCATGTGTGTGTGTGTGTATGTATGTGTGTAATCCTGTGTGTGTGTTCATACAGAAAAAAATTACAAGAAGAAAGATCTGTTGAGGGGTAGTGGGAACAGCCAGAAGATAGGAGAAATCTATTGGGAAAGAAATCAGCAGGGTGGTTTTTAGAATGTGATTCTTAAAATGTGTCCTCTGCGTCCCCAGAACCACTGCATCCTATCACTTGGCCACTTCCTTAGAAAAGCAAATTCTCAAGTGCAACCCCAGCCCTTCTGTTAATAGATTAGAAGCACTGATGGGGTGGCTCCAGCAAACCGTTTTGTTTGGTGTTTGTTCAGACCTTCCATGTCATTCTAGTGGGGTTGCATTTTACAACTACTGGCTTAAATGACAGTGAAGATCTTCTTAGGTGACTGGAGAAGAGGACTACTCTACAAAATATTCCAGCACAACCACCTTATTCCTTTGTGAGGAGTTATGATCCTACAGGAGCATAATGTCATAAGGCATCATTCCTGGTTCTTACATGGTTGAGATATTCTCACTGTATTCCATTGGGTTATAATTATGTTTTACATCAAGGGTTATTTGCTGCTAAATAATCCTTGGTAAAAATTTTTCCTTTCTGTCTTTTTTTCTGTAAGAAATTAAAGAGTTTAGGTAGATTTCTGTCTAAACTGGTTTTCCTTTTAAAATGTACTTTATCTTTTTGAAAAATACTTTTTATATTTAAGTATTTTCCCCCCTTTTAATTTGCTTAATTTTACTGAAGGATGTGAACTTAGTTTTCCTGTTTTAAAGTTTTGGCTACACTATTTCAAAGTGTTCTAAGGATTTTAGTATTGGGCATTACATTTGGCAAAATCAACCAGAGAATTTTGAGAATCTGCCAAGAAACGAGGTTCGGTATAAAATGCCCATAAAATTCTGCTTTTCACTGAAACTTTCCATGTGGCTTTACCTGTTAGAGAAAAAAACTGCTATTGCACCATATTTTAATGAGATAATTTTTGCATTTGCTTATATATCATGTTTGGAAAATATGACTGCTTTTTCCTTTTCTTTCTCCACCTTCCTTTCCTTTGGCCATGCCACACAATATGTGGGATCTTAACTGCCCAGTCAGGGATTGGACCTGCTTCCCCTCCATTGGGAGCATGGAGGGAGTCTTAACCAGGGGACTGGCAAGGAAGGTCCTCTTTTTTCTTTCGTTTTCCTTCCTCCCCTATTTTCCTTTCTCCTTTTTAATTTTTTTCTTTTATATCAGAAAATGCTTTTTATTTCTTAAAAAAAGTTTTTGAAATAAAATGTCAAGAACTTGAAAGTAATGTATGGCAAAAAAGACAAGTGAGAGGTGAAGGAGGTGTGGTTAACAGATGGACAACAGAAAGCAAGGTTAAGCAACAGTGGAAACTGGAACTGCAAGGTAGGATAGGCTCAGAATAGAATGTTGGGAATCTTGAGTCTGAGAAGGGGTATATGGCAGCTTGCATTATGGAGTGTATGGGATAGCTGTAATGTGCATGGGTAATTATGACTGGTCAGCCACTCACCAGCTATTTGATCTTGTAGGTTACTTATGTCCCATGGCTAAGATTCACTTTTGGACTCTGAAATCTGATTTAATATACCTATTTTTCAGTGTTGTCATAGGTCTCAGAGAAAACATATATGTAAAGAAAGCTGAAGCTCAGCAATGCCATGTCTACAGTTAGTACATACTGATACTTTTACTTGTAATTCATCTGTTTTCATAGTTGCATGATACTCCATTGTATTATAACACCACAGTTTGTTAACTTATATAGCAAAGGATATTTTGATTGATTCTAGTTTTTTGATAAATATATAAAGAACATTCTTATATATTTCTTCTAATGCACATATGCAAGGTTTACTAGAAACAAATAACTGGAATTAAAATTGCTAGGTACCAGCATCCCAGGTGGCGCTAGTGGTAAAGAATGCACCTGCAACCCATGAGGCCCAGGTGGGAAAGATCCCTGGAATAGAAAATGGCACCCCATTTTTGTCTGGGAAATCCCATGGGCAGAGGAGCCTGGCAGGCTACAGTCTATAGGGCCACAAAGAGTTGGACAGGACTGAGTGCGTGCGCACGCGCACACACGCACCCTGTAAGCATCTTTCCTAGATAATACTAGATTGATTTCTAAGTGGTTGTGCTTTTGACGCTTCCACTAGAAGTATATAAGTTTGCTGTGCTCCTCATCTTTTCCAATAATTAGTGTTGCCAGATTTTAAAACTTTTCCAAATTTCATGGTTGATAATTGTATCTCATGTGGCATCCCTGATTATGTTTCCCTGATTGCTGATAAATTGAGCATATTTAATATATTTATTTGATATTAACCAGAGGTGGCAAGAATACACAGAAGAACTATACAGAAAAGGTCATAATGACCCAGATAACCATGATGGTGTGATCATTCACTTAGAGCCAGACATCCTGGAGTGCGAAATCAAGTGGGCCTTAGGAACAATCACCATAAACAAAGCTAGAGAAGGTGATGGAATTCCATCTGAGCTGTTTCAAGTCCTAAAAGATGATGCTGTTAAAGTGCTGCACTGAATATGCCAGAAAATTTGGAAAACTCACAAGTGGCCACAGGACTGGAAAAGGTCAGTTTTCATTTCAATCCCAAAGAAAGACAATGCCAAAGAATGTTCAAACTACTGCACAATTGCACTTATCTCACACACTAGCAAAATAATGCTCAAAATTCTCCAAGCTAAGCTTCACCAGTACTTGAACTGAGAATTTCTGGATATTCAACCTAGATTTAGAAAAGGTAGAAGAACCAGAGATCAAATTGCCAACATCTGTTGGGTCATAGGAAAAGCAAGGAAATTCCAGAAAAGAACATCTGCTGCATTGACTGCACTAAAGCCTTTGACTCTGTGGATCACAATAACTGTGGAAATTTCTTCAAGAGATGGGAATACTAGACCACCTTACCTGCCTCCTGAGAAACCTGCATGCAGGTCAAGAAGCAACAGTTAGAGAACAGGGTGGCAGAGGAATAGATGGATGTGGAGTACATCTCTCTCCACAGATACAAATAGGAATACACCTTCAGACACAGAAGTGCATGGAGAACACCAGGTGAGAGGGGACAGGAGTACCTGACCAGTGGAAAAGAATATATAGAATCACGCAAAACTCTGTAGGATAAGGAACTAGGGGAAAAAACAGGAATGTTAGTAGGACTGGACCTGCCCTCTGTGGATGGGGAACTGAAGCAGGGGTCTGATCCCCATGTCAGGGTAATTGACTGAGTCAGAGGACAAACATTTAAGGCTGAGAGTGAAACAGCTGTTCTGTGGCAGCCTAAATGGAATGAGAATCAGACAGTCCTTGCTGCAGCCATATGTACCCTGGACAGGAGCGCTGGTCCCCTGGAAGGCACAGTGGCTGGGAGCTGGAGTTTAGGGATTGTGGGGCAATCCCAGGGCAAGGGCTGCTTTGACTCCAGAGAGACGGATTGAGGGGATGTGAGGGAGGAGATCATGGTGGGAAATGCCTGTGGAGGAAAGCCAGGCAGCCATGGAAGCAAGGCAATGCTGCTGAGTCACATGTAGTGGGTAGAAACATCACCATAGCCTTTCTCTCTCCACACACCACCACCGGCAGCTGAACAATAGAGAGGCTGGCCCATCAAACACCTGACGCACTGAACTACAGAGTAGGACCCCACCCAGAGTGCTCCTTTAAGTAACTGATGCGCCAATCTACAGAGTAAACCCCAGTCAGGGGGGCCCCTCTATGTGCCTGAAAGGGCAGAGCTACAAAGACTGACCAAAGAGGCCTTCTGATTGCCAGCTACAAGAGGCTCAAAACAAGACTCTTATAGGGCCATAACTCCTGCAGCAGAGGCAGTGCATGTCCCTGCACACTTGGCTCCACCGGGGTCCCTGCAAGCCAAGCAGCTGCTCCAGTTTCACACTCAACTCTCACTGGGGCAGAGCTGCCAGAGGCAAAAAAAAAAATTCTTGCGTCTATGCACGCAGGGTTACTTCGGTTGTGTCTGACTCTTGGCGACCCTGTGGATTGTGGCCTGCCAGACTTCTCTTTCAGAGAGGGGGTTCTCCAGGCAAGAATACTAAAGAGTATTGGCCAATACTGGTTGCCATACTCTTCTAGAGCACTATATTTCCTGCTGCCCTCGCTGTCAGCCCCTTTGAGTACCTGGTGCTGCCAGAACCCCTGGGAACCAAGCAGCTGCACCACCTCTGCACCTGGCCCTCACAGAGGCAAACCCAGGTCCTCAAGGGCAGCCTCAGGAGCTAAACCCCAGTGGGCGACCTGCATGCAGAGGTGGAAATAAAACCACAATTGAAACCCAGGGGCAGTGTGGCTAAGGAAGAAGACCCAAAATTTTCAAAACAGCTGTACAAGCTGCAGATTAAATCCACATGATCAACTGGGCAGACTTTGTGTCTATGGATTATATAAAAGGCCATTGAGAGCTCCCACAAAAGAAAATGCAGTAGCTCTGATAGCTGTGGACATTGAAGGCAAGACACACAGGAGTAGGACCAGATTAAAATCTGAGCTGCCCCCACAGCAGGTCCAGAGATCAGCACAGTGTTGGAGGGCATCCTAGGGAGGTGAAGTGGACTGTGACTTGCAGCAAGGGAAAGGACTCTGACAGCAGTAACTCAAGAAAAAGATTTACTATTCTTATTTTTTGAGTTGTTCTGTAGATTCTTTTCAATATTTTTTCTTTTTTTTTTCCTTTTTCCCCCTTCTGTTGTAGTTGTCGATTTTATTGGCACTAAGAAATCCAATTAAGCTTTTGAGCTTTTTTTTTTTTAGTCACATTTTTATTGTTATAAACCTCTGCCTGTACATTGGGCTTTTGCAGCTGTGGAGGTTTCCTTTTTTATTTTTCTTTTCTCTTTTTTAAATTTTAATTTTTAAGCCTATTATTATTTTTTTCTGCATTTATTCCTTTGTTTTCTTTTCCTACTGTTCTCTTCCTCTTGCAGTTAATCTTTAACATATATAAATCTTCTTTATCTACCTCTATTTAACTTTGCATATCTACTTTTTCTTTCCTTTCCTTCTCTCCTTTCCTCTCAACAGATTTGTTAGTTTTATTTTGATTGCTTCATTCCCCAATTGGCACCTTGCTTTAGTTTTGTCTTCCAGTTTGTGCTTTAGTTTCATTCTGGTAGATGTAATTTTTGGTTTCCTTTGTTCACATGGTCAATCTATTTGTACTTTATTTTTGCTGGACTGTTTTGATTTTGCTTATGGGTATATATGTATATGTGTATATTCAGTTACACTTTTTATTGTTGTTATAAACCTCTGCCTCTTCATTGGGCGTTGGCAGTTCTGTGGAGTTTTCCTTTATTTTTTTTCTTTTTTCTTTCTTCTTCTGATTTTTCTTTTTTCCTCTTTTTTATAATTTTAATTTTTAATTTTTTTAAACCTATTATATTTTTTCTACATTTATTCCTTTATTTTCCTTTCCTACTATTCTTTTCTTCTTGCAGTTAATCTTTAATATATACAAATCTACCTCTATTTAATTTTGCATATCTGTTCTTTCTTTTCTTTCTTTCCTTTTCTCTCAACATATTTGTTAGCTTTGTTTTCATTTCTTTATTTCCCACTAAGCACCTTGCTTTAGTTTTGTTTTCCAGTCTGTGCTTTATTTAGTTTTGTTCTTAACTGATAAATATAATATTTGATTTCCTTTGTTCTCTGCATCAATCTACTGTACTTTATTTTTGTTGGGCTGTTTTGACTTTGTTCATGGGTGTATCTGTATATCCCATTATTTTAATTATTATTTGCCTGATTTTGTAACTGCCATTTATCTGGAGTTCATCATTGGTTTCTTGTTTATGGATATTTATTTTAGTCTCATTTAATGCCATAACAAACCACTTGTGAAATCTTTGTTCCTGAGCAGATATCAAGCCCTGAACCTTTGGAGTGGGAGCACTGACTCCAAGACCCTAGACTACCAGAGAACTAACCCTGGGGAGTATCAAATAGTGAGAACTCACACAAAGGAAATCACTTGAATACAAGACCTGGCATCACCCAACCACCAGTAGCAGCCTGTGCAGGACACCTCATCTGAACAACAAACAAAACAAGAATACAAACCCAAACATCAACAGACAGGAGTACCACCTCACTCAGCCTTGCCCATCAGAGGAAAAACAAATAAACAATCAAACAGACAAAATCTCAGCACAAATCTCACCCTATACAAAGCTTACACAAACCACTGGAGCAACCATAGGAGGGCAGAAACCAAAAGGAAGAAAGAATTCAACCTTCTTCAAGGAAAGAATTCAATTTTCTTTGAAGCCTAGGAAAAGGAGACCTCAAACACAATAACTTAAAAAAAAATAATGAAAAGGCAGAGAAATACTGCACAAGTGAAGGAACAAACTAGAAACACAGAAGTCTAAATAAATGAAGAGGAAATAGGGAAACTATCTGAAAAACAATTCAGAATAATGATAGTAAAGATGATCAAACACCTTGAAAACAAAATGGAGAAAATGCAAGAATCAATTAACAAAGAATTAGAAGAATTAAAGAATAAACACACAGAGACAAACAGCACAATTACTGAAATGAAAAATACTCTAGCAGGAATCAATAACAGACTGTCTGAAGCAGAAGAACGAATCAGTGAGGTGGAAGATAAAATGGTGGAAATAACTTCTGAAGAGCCGAATAAAGTAAAAAGAATGAAAAGAACTGAGGACCATTTCAGAGACCTCTGGGACAATGTCAAACACACCAACATTCAAATTATAGGTGTCCCAGAAAAAGAAGAGGAAAAAGGTATGAGAAAAATTTTAAGAGATTATAGTTAAAATGTCCACAACATGGAAAAGAAAATAGTCCATCAAGTCCAAGAGGCACAAAGAGTCCCACACAGGATAAACCCAAGGAGAAACACGCCAAAACACATACTAATCGAACTAACAAAGACTAAACACAAAGAAAGAATATGAAAAGCAACAAGTAACACATAAGGGAGACCCCATACACTTAACAGCTGATCTTTCAGCAGAAACTCTGCAGGCCAGAAGGAAATGGCAGGATATATTTAAAGTATTGAAAGGGAAAAATCTACCTGGCAAGGAAAAATGTACTTGGCAAGGATCTCATTCAAATTTGATGGAGAAATAAAAAGTTTTTCAGACAAGCAAATTTAGACAAGAGAATTCAGTACCACCAAGCCAGCTTTACAGCAAATGTTAAAGGGACTTATATAGTCAAGAAATACAAGAAGAGAAAAAAGATTTACAAAATCTACCCTGAACAATTAAGAAAATGGCAATAGGAATATATATATATATATATATATATATATATGTATAATTACTTTAAATGGCAATAGGAATATATATATACATATATATATACACACACACATATATATATATAAATAATTACTTTAAATGTAAATGGATTAAATGCTCCAACCAAAAGACACAGGTTGGCTGAATGGATACAAAAAGAAGACCCATATATATGCCATCTGCAAGAAACCCACTTCAGACCTCAAGACACATATAGACTGAAAGTGAGAGGATGGAAAAATACATTCCATGCAAATAGGAAGCAAAAGAAAGCTGGAGTAGCAATCTTCGTAGAGACAAAATAGACCTTAAAGAAGATTACAAGAGAAAAGGAAGGACACTGCATAATGATCAAGGGATCAATCCAAGAGGAAGACATAACAATTGTAAATAACTATGCACCCAACCTAGGAGCACCTCAATACATGAGTAAAGCACTAACAGACATAAAAGGAGAAATTGACAGTAACACAATAATAGTAGGAGATCTTAACACCCCACTCACACCAATGGACAGATCATCAAAACAGAAAATTAATAAGGAAATGGAAGTCTTACGTGATACATTGGATGAGGTGGATCTCATTGATATCTTCAGGACATTCTATCCAAATGCAGAAGAATACACCTTCTTTTCAAGTGCACGTGGAACATTCTCCAGGATAGACCACATCTTGGGTCACAAATCAAATCTCAGTAAATTTAAGAAAATTGAAATTGTATCAAGCATCTTCTCAGACCATAATGCTATGGGACTATATATCAATTACAAGAAAAAAAAAACTGTAAGAAACACAAACACATGGAGATTAAACAACACATTTCTAAATAATCCAACAGGTTACTGAAGAAATCAAATGAGAAATCAAAAAATTTTTAGAAGCAAATGACAATGAGAAAACAACAACTCAAAACCTATTGGATGTAGCAAAAGCACTTCTAGGAGGGAAGTTTATAACAATACAATACTGCCTCAAGGATAAAATAAAACATCGAATAGACAACCTAACTTTAAACCTGAAACAACTGGAAAAAGAAGAACAGAAAGAAAAAAAAAATAATAGAAGGAAAGAAATCATAAAGATCCAAAGGGAAGTAAATGAAAAAGTAATGAAAGAAACAATAGTAATGATTAATAAAACTAAAAGCTGGTTCTTTGAGAAGATAAACAAAATTGACAAGTCTTTAGCCAGACTCATCAAGAAAAAAAGAGAGAAGAATCAAATCAACAACATTAGAAATGAAAAAAGAGAGGTTACAAGAAACAATGCAGAAATACAAAGGCTTATAAGAGACCATTATGAACAACTATATGGCAATAAAATAGACAAACTGTAAGAAATGGACAGATTCTTAGAAAAGTTCAATCTTCCAAGACTGAACCAGGAAGAAATAGAAATTATGAACAAACCTATTAGAAGCACTGAAATTGAAGCTGTGATCAAAAATCTCCCAAAAACAAAAGCCCAGGATCAGATAGCTTCACAGGAGAGTTCTGTCAAACATTTAGAGAAGAGCTAATGCCTATCCTTCTAAAATTCTTTAAAGAAATTGCAGAGGAAGGAACACTTCCAAGCCATCACCTAAAAGGAGTACGTCAAGGCTGTAATTTGTTACCTTGCTTATTTAACTTATATGCAGAGTACATCATGAGAAATGCTGGACTGGAAGAAACACAAGCTGGAATCAAGATTGCTGGGAGAAATATCAATAACCTCAGATATGCAGATGACACCACCCTTATGGAAGAAAGTGAAGAGGAGCTAAAAAGCCTCTTGATGAAAGTGAAAGAGGAGAGTGAAAAAGTTGGCTTAAAGCTCAACATTCAGAAAACAAAGATCATGGCATCCGGTCCCATCACTTCATGGGAAATAGATGGGGAAAAAGTAGAAACAGTGTCAGACTTTATTTTTTTGGGCTCCAAAATCAGTGCAGATGGTGACTGCAGCCATGAAATTAAAAGACGCTTAGTCCTTGGAAGAAGAGTTATGACCAACCTAGATAGTATATTAAAAAGCAGAGACATTACTTTGCTGACTAAGGTCCGTCTAGTCAAGGCTATGGTTTTTCTTGTGGTCATGTATGGATGTGAGAGTTGGACTGTGAAGAAGGCTGAGCGCCGAAGAATTGATGCTTTTGAGCTGTGGTGTTGGAGAAGACTCTTGAGAGTCCCTTGGACTGCATGGAGATCCAACCAGTCCATTCTGAAGGAGATCAACCCTGGGATTTCTTTGGAAGGAATGATGCTAAAGCTGAAGCTCCAGTACTTTGGCTACCTAACGGACTCGATGGATGTGAGTCTGAGTGAACTCCAGGAGATGGTTATGGACAGGGAGGCCTGGCATGCTGCGATTCATGCGGTTGGACACGACTGAGCTACTGAACTGAACTGAATGCCTATCCTTCTAAAACTCTTTCAAAAAATTGCAGAGGAAGGAACACTTCCAAGCCATCACCTTGATACCAAAACCAGACAATAACAACACACAGAAACAAAAGTACAGGCCAATATCATTGATGAACATAGATGCAAAAATCCTCAACAAAATTTTAGCAAACAGAATTCAGCAACACATCAAAAAGCTTGTACACCATGATCAAGTTGGATTTATTCCAGGAATGCAAGGATTCTTTGATATATGCAAATCAACCAATGTGATACACCATCTTTCAACAAGTTAGAAGATAAAAACCACATGATAATTTCTATAGATGCAGAAAAAACCTTTGACAAAATTCAGCACCCATTTATGATTAAAACTCTTCAAAAAATGGGCATAGAAGGAACCTACCTCAACATAGTAAAGACCATATATGATAAGCATACAGCAAACATTATTCTTAATGGTGAAAAACTGAAAGCATTCCCCTTAAGATCAGGAATAAGACAAGGGTGTCCACTTTTGCCACTATTATTCAACATAGTTCTGGAATTCCTAGCTACAGCAAACAGTGATGACAAATAAATAAAAGGAATCCATATCAGAAAAGAAGAAATAAAGCTCTCACTGTTTGCAAATGACATGATACTGTACATAGAAAACCCTAAAGATAGTATCAGAAAATTACTAGAGCTAATCAGTGAATTTAGCAAAGTTGCAGGATACAAAATCAATACACAGAAATCACTTGCAATTCTATATACTAACAATGAATAATCAGAAAGAGAAATCAAGGAATCAATCCCATTCACCATTGCAACAAAAAGAATTAAATATCTAGGAATAAACCTACCTAAGGAGACAAAAGAACTGGATACAGAAAAGTATAAGTCACTATTAAAAGAAATCAAAGATGACATAAACAGATGGAGAGATATTCCATGTCTCTGGGTAGAAAGAATCAATATTGTGAAAATGACTATACTCCCAAACACAATCTACAGATTCAATGTGATCCTTATCAAGTTACCATTGGCATTTTTCACAGAACTAGAACTAGAACAAAAAAATTCACAATTCATATGGAAATGCAAAAGACCCAGAATCACCAAAGCAGTCTTGTGAAAGAATGGAGCTGGAGGAATCGACCTTCCTGACTTCAGATTATGCTACAAATCTACAGTCATCAAGACAGCATGGCCCTGGCCAAAAACAGAAATAAACACCAATGGATAAGATAGAAAGCCCAGAAATAAACCCATGCACCTATGGGTACCTTATTTTTGACAAAGGAGGCAAGAATATATAATGCGGCAAAGACAGCCTGTTCAATAAATGGTGCTGGGAAAACTGAACAGCTACATGTAAAAGAATGAAATTAGGACACTTCCTAACACCATACACAAAGATAAACTCAGAATGGATTAAAGACGTAAATGTAAGACCAAAAACTATAAAACTCTTAGAGGAAAACATAGGCAGAACAGTTGATGACATAATCAAAGCAAGATCTTCTATGACCCACTTCCTAGAATAATGGAAATAAAAACAAAAGTAAACAAGTGGGACCTGATTAAACTTAAAACCTTTTGGACAGCAAATAAACTCTAAGCAAGGAGAAAAGACACCCTGAGAATGGGAGAAAATAATAGCAAATGAAACAACTGACCAAGGATTAATATCCAAAATATACAAGCAGCTCATACAACTCATACCAGAAAAACAAACAACCCAATCAAAAAGTGGGGAAAAGACCCAAACAGGCATTTCTCCAAAGAAGACATCCAAATGGCTAACAAACACATGAAAAGATGCTCAATGTCGCTCATTGTTCAGTTCAGTTCAGTTCAGTTGCTCAGTCGTGTCCGTCTCTTCGAGACCCCATGAATCGCAGCACGCCAGGCCTCCCTGTCCATCACCAACTCCCAGAGTTCACCCAGACTCGCATCCATCGAGTCAGTGATGCCATCCAGCCATCTCATCCTCTGTCGTCCCCTTCTTCTCCTGCCCCCAATCCCTCCCAGCATCAAAGTCTTTTCCAATGAGTCAACTCTTCGCATGAGGTGGCCAAAGTACTGGAGTTTCAGCTTTAGCATCATTCCTTCCAAAGAAATCCCAGGGTTGATCTTAGAGAAATGCAAATCAAAATTACAGTGAGATATCACCTCACTCCAGTCAGAATGGCCATGATCAGAAAGCCTACAAACAATAAATCTGGAGAAGGTATGGAGAAATGGGAACACGCTTGCACTGTTGGTGGAAATGTAAATTGATACAGCCACTATGGAGGACGATATAGAGATTCCTTAAAAAACTATCAACAAAACCACCATATGACCCAGCAATCCCACTCCTAGGCATATACCCTGAGGAAAGAAAAATTGAAAAAGACACATGTATCCTATTGTTCATTGCAGCATTATTTACAATAGCTAGAATATGGAAGCAACCTAGATGTCCATTGACAGATGAATGGCTAAAGAAGTTGTGGTCATATAGACAATGGAATATTACTCAGCCACAAAAAGGAATGCATTTGAATCAGTTTTAATGAGGTGGATGAACCTAGAATCTATTATACAGACTGAAGTAAGTCAGAAAGAGAAATACCATATTCTAACGCATATATATGGAATCTAGAAAAATGGTTCTGAAGAATTTATTTATAGGGCAACAGTGGAGAAACAGACATAGAGAATAGACTTATGGACACGGGAAGTGAGGAGGAGAGGATAAGATGTATAGAAAGAGTAACTTGGAAACTTACATTACCGTATGTAAAATAGATAGCCAATTGGAATTTGCTATATGGCTCAGGAAACTCAAACAGGGACTCTGTGTCGAGAAAAGTGGTGGGATAGAGAGGGAGATGGGAGGGAGGTTCAAAAGGAAGAGAATATATGTATACCTATGGCTGATTCATGTTGAGGTTTCACAGAAAACAGCAAAATTCTGTAGAGAAATTATCCTTCAATAAAAAATAAATAAATAAAAAAGTAGCGACAGTTAGAACTGGACATGGAACAACAGACTGGTTCCAAAATGGGAAAGAAGTATGTCAAGGCTGTATACTGTCACTCTGCTCATTTAACTTATATGCAGAGTACATCATGCAAAATGCTGGACTGGATGAATTGCAAGCTGGAATCAAGATTGCTGGGGAAAATATCAATAACCTCATATATGCAAATGACACCATCCTTATGTCAGAAAGTGAAGAGGAACTAAAGAGCATCTTGATGATGGTGAAAGGACACAATAAAAAAGCTGGCTTAAAACTCAGTATTTAAAAAACTAACATCATGGCATCTTGTCCCATCACTTAGATGGGAAACAATGGAAACACTGACAGACTTTATTTTATTGGGTTCCAAAATCACTGCAGGTGGTACCTGCAGCCATGAAATTAAAAGATGCTTGCTCCTTGGAAGAAAAGCTGTGACCAACATAGACAGCATATTAAAAAGCAGAGACATTACTTTGCCAGCAAAGGCCCATCTAGTCAAAGCTATGGTTTTTCCAGTAGTCATGTATGGATGTGAGAGTTGGACCATAAAGAAAGCTGAGTGCCGAAGAATTGATGCTTTTGAACTGTGGTGTTCGAGAAGACTCCTGAGAGTCCCTTGGGTAGCAAGGAGATCAAACCAGTCAATCCTGAAGGAAATCAATTCAGAATATTCTTTGGAAGGACTGATGCTGAAGCTCCAATACTTTGGCCACCTGATGTGAAGAACTGACTCATTAGAAAAGACCTTGATGCTGGAAAAGATTGAAGGCATGAGGAGAAGGGGACGACAGAGGATGAGATGGTTGGATGGCAACACTGACTCAACGAACATAAGTTTGAGCAAGCTATGGGAGATGATGATGGACAAGGAAGCCAGATGTGCTAAAGTTGCAAAGAGTCAGACATAACTTAGCAACTGAACAACATTCTCCTCTTGCCTTCAATCTTAATATATTTAGGGATTGATTATTTTTGTTTTTTGTGATAAATGCTTATTCAGATATTATTTCAAGTTTTTTTAGTAATGTTTTATTTTGATGATTGTTTTGTAGAAGTCTTCAATATATGTTGGAATCCAATCCTTTTTTCATCTTCAGTCATATATAATGAAAATATCTTCTCCAGGTTTTTGGCTTGTGTTTTTACTTTTTGTGAACAATGTACTTTGATATATAGGATATCATTTTTTTTTTTATGGTTTGCTTTGTGTTTGTGCTTTGCTTAAAAATTGTTTCTAAACAGCATCAAGATAAATCCTTAGACTCTACTTTTAAAATTTTGCTTTTCAGTCTTTAAATCTCTTAGAATAAATTTTTGCGTATGATCAATGTAATTTTTTTCAGCATGAACCATCAATTGTACCATCACTGTTAATTGAATTATCTATTTCCACACTGCTCTGCCTGACTATCTCTATCATATATAAATATTAAGTTCTTGTTTGAGGGTGATACTACTTCTGGGGATATTGTGTGTCCTTAGTATATTTCTATTCCAATACACATTGTCTTACTTAGCACTTATTTCTAATAAATTATGATATCTGGTATCACATATCACTTCTATTATGTCCTTCTGGATTGTCTTGAATAGTTCTTTGCTTTTCTTCATAATTTTCAAAACAGCCTAAGTTACAAACATGTATGTAATATGTGATTTTTCTGGAACTGCATTGAATTTATAGGAGGATTTGGAGAGGATATCTAGTTTAATGATTTTTTTAGTTTTTTAGTCATCAAACAAGAAATGCCTATTTAGTGGAGTTTCAACTTACTATTCTTTTTGTTATCCTTGAGTTTTTCATTATTACATTTTTTATAGTATAGTATCCCTAATGCATTTCTAGGTTTGTTTGTTGCTATTAATCCAGGATCTGAGTGTTTTTCAATGGAGTATTAATAGCTGTATCAGGATATCTGTCAAGCATCCTACCAGAAGTAGAGGATCTATGAAGAGTATTTTTATATGTAGTTTTCTATTTAAATCTGTGGATTTCTTTGAGTTTGGTTTCTATGCCAACCTGCTTATATTATCTTATAAGAAATATACATACATATATATATAACGTATATATGCCTATGTATTGTTTACTTTGTAGGTGGAATAATGTTAACCAATGAAAAAGCCCATTTTTGGTCAGGAGGAATTTCACGAAGTATGTCTGAAGGAAATCTGTTTGATATGGAAGCCCGAAAATCCTCAAGAAATTGTGATATTACAGGTATAGGAATTTATAATTATTGAATTTTTTTTTAATCCATCATGACTAATTATTGGGGGACTACTTCTGAAAAGTATTACAAACAATTAAGAGAATTGTAAAATCACAACTTTATCATTGAAATACTTACACTATCATTAAAAAGATGCGAACAATAAAATAGTCAAAATAAAACAGGTAATGATAAGTATTATAAGGAGACAAAGTTCTTTATTAAATGAGCAGTATATGCAGTAAATACAGTGAATTTTGAGGTTAAAGAGACATCTGTAGGTTGCAGTGGGCCAACAAATCCAGTATAAAAGAATTGAATAGATTCTCAGAGGAAATGTAGGTTTTAAGAGACTTTGAATGTCCTGGATTTAAAGAAAATTGTGAAAATAAAAGAAATGCAGCAATTGTTTTTCAAAATATATCTTAACATTTTTAATATATGACACTTAAAACTAATTTCAATCAATATATAGTTCTATATATAACAAAAATGTCTGAAAGCTTACTTGAACTCATTGTTTCTATTTCAGCTTTCATTTTCTCTAAAGCAGCCACAATTTTACAAAGTCCACAGAATCATTATCAATATTTATTGAAAAAGTGATCAAATATAATTTGCTCTAAACATAAATATTCAGTATTTTTGAGATATATAGAAATTCATTATAGTTGATATACAAGTATTTGAATGTGTTGCTGATTCTTAAAATATCCACTTTCCAAAGTAACAGCGTATTTCCCTTTTGTGGTGGTGATAAGACTGTTCTTTGCCATTTTAAACTTTAAAAAGCTCAAAGAATTCCTTCAAGTAGTAAATCTAATGGTGGTCTATTTTTTCTGTGCTTATTTTCATGAAATGTTCACTTTTCATGAAAAAAAATTCAACCTGTTAAAATTTATCAATATGAAATTTTCAGAAAATATTCTAAGGAATCCATGCTTGTCTAGTTTGTTATTTTTTTTAAAAAATTTTAGCTGTTTATAGATATATTTGATATTTTTCACATATCGAATATTATCAGGAAAGAAAATGTTAAATAAATAATCTAGATGTAATGAGACCAACCACTGTATATTTAGAAAAATCTGGATAATAGACTAAATTATTCTGTTTATTCAGAGGTACTCGTTTATGAAAATGACATATTAAACAAGGCATAAATGTATGTAGTCTGGGTCATTTTCACAAATATGTGTTAAATAATTATTACTGAAATTTATAAATATTTTTGTTTATAAATCATAGTGTATTAAGATAAAATAATGTTACATAGAGTCAAAATAACCTGGTCAAACAATTTCTCTTTCCTCTCAACATGAAAATTTGACCGAAATTAACATTGATTTTGTAGTACTTAGACTGGAGATCAAAGACAAATAAAAATTATTCAATTTTTAAGCTATAGTAAAACTTAATCTTGGTTGTATCTCAGAATGCCATTTCATTTTTGTTTTGCTTTATTTTGGTTTAAATAACAAGAATGTCCAGATCCAGGTTTGCCTCTTGATTGGCCAGAGGATTTCACACTTCACGGCAATAATGCTTCCAATGCTACAAATCCATTCTGGAATGAACTGTCTGCATCTAACCCATTTTTGGATGATATAACTCAGCTAAGAAATAACCAGAAGAGAGATAATATTTCTATCTTGAAGGAAGATCCTCTTCTTTTTTTTAGAGAAATAGAAACTGGAAACTCTTTTGATTCCTCTGGTGATGAACTTGATGTGCATCAGTTGCTTAGGCAGTCTTCCTCAAGAAAATCTGGAAGATCTAAAAGTGTTTCAGAACTTTTGGACATTTTGGATGACACAGCACATGCCCGTCAGAATATACATAACTTTGACCAGATTTTAGAACAAGACTTAGAATGGCTTCAAAATGATCGAGAGGCTTATAAAATGGCTTGGTTAAGTCAGCGCCACCTTGCCCGTTCCTGCCTAGATTTGAGTACAATTAATCAGAGTCCTGGATGGGCCCAAACACAAGTTGCAGAGACTACAGTCCTTTGCAAATTAAACCACCAAGGAGGGTCAGTACAGTTACCTGAATCAGATATCACTGTTCATGTGCCCCAAGGCCATGTAGCTGTGGGGGAATTCCAAGAGGTATCTCTAAGAGCTTTTCTAGATCCTCCACAAAAGCTTAACCATGATCTTTCATGCACCATAAGCCCACTGTTGGAAATCATGTTAGGTAACCTCAACACAATGGAAGCCATTTTGCTGGAGATGAAAATTGGGGCTGAAGTGAAAAAGGATCCTTTCAGCCAAGTCATGGCAGAAATAGTGTGTTTACACAGTCTGGATAAAGAAGGCCCTTTCAAAGTATTAAACAACTGCTACATTTACAAAGACACCGTCCAGGTCAAGCTAGTAGACTTGAGTCAAGTGATGTATCTAGTGGTTGCCGCACAAACTAAAGGTACTCAATCACCAGCTGCCACCATTTGGGATTATATCCACAAAACCATTTCAGTTGGAATTTATGGACCCAAATATATCCACCCCAGTTTCACTGCTGTTTTCACAGTTTGTGGACATAGTTATATGCCAGAAAAGCTTACTATCTCTGATATTAAAAAAGGTGGGAAACCCAACACATCTCCAGTTGTGTTTCAGCTCTGGGGGAAGCATTCCTTCTTACTTGAAAAGCCACAAGATTTAAGTGTATCTGTCTTATCATGTGATCCTGATTTTGAAGTAAAAGCAGAAAGAAAAAGGAAAGAAATTAAGCAAAAGCACTTGCAATCAGGTCAAGTAGTTCATCAACAATTTTTCTTCTCTTTAGTTGACTCCAGAGAAATGCACTTGTTTGTTTTCTGTGTTCAGGTGGAGCCGTGCAGTGGTAGGCCAGTGACACAGTTCTTTATAACTTCACCTGATCCAGCTCCGAACCTAAAAAGTCTGTCAAATCTTCCAAGTGATTTGCAGAAGAAGAAGGAAAGCAAATCTTCTCCTTTATTACCAACAGTGCATGTTAAATATCCTACATTTCAAGACAAAAAATTGAACTTTACCAGCTATGGAATAACCCAGAAGACAGTGATAAGACAAAATAAGATTGAATACTTACTTGAATATTTCAAAGGGGACACGGTAGCTCTTCTTGGAGAAGGTAAAGTAAAAGCCATTGGACAGTCCAAAGTGAAAGAATGGTATGTGGGAGTCCTGAGAGGTAAGATTGGACTTTTACATTGCAAAAACATCAGGGTGATTGCAAAGGAACAAGTAATGTCTACGTCAGATACTGTCTTCACAACCCAGAATCTTCTTGAACAAATTACCCTGCCTCTTAAAAAACTGACTTACATCTACTCAGTTGTCTTGACCTTGGTATCAGAAAAAGTGTATGATTGGAAAGTTTTAGCTTATGTCCTAGGCTATTCACATCTGGCACTAGAAGACTTTGATCAGCTACAAGCAGACAAAGAATCAGAAAAAGTTGCTTATGTTGTAAAGAAGTTAAAGGAAGATTGCCATGCAGATAGAAATACCAGGAAGTTTCTTTATGAACTTACTGTGGTGAGTATTGCTTGATCACAGGAATTTACTTACCATAGAGAACTTTATTAACTTGGCAATATTTATAAGTAAACATATGAGAGTAGTTTGAAAAACTCTCAGTAGTCTCAAGTACACTGAAGTCACTTCAGAGCTTTGCGTACAAGATCATATAACTAGTGTCTTAGATTTGACATTCAATTGTGATTTTCCCAGAAACTAGGCCCCCAAGGATCATCCTTTAATGGAAGATTAAAGATTCTGTTTGTGCTAAAACATAACAATTAAGAGATCCCTTTTTTCCTCTCTCAAATATTTAGATAGCTCTTAAAATATCAGAGGAGTTCCAATTACATGAAAGTAAATAAGACAAAACTGAAACAAAACTACTTAACTTGGGCATTGCCGTAGATTCACTTTTTAGTGTTTTTTAGATGTGCTACCAATGTCCTTAACTTTAGCAATTTAACATTTGTCTTATGTATGTGGTGCATCACAATCCAAAAGTGATATTGCTAATTCTCTTCTTTATGTTTTAATAGGACTCTAAGAATCATGTTTTTTTTTCAACATAGCATTCACCCCAGTGTAAGGCTCAGCAGAGAATTATAAAAAACATGAAGAACTGTTTTGTCTTACATTTGGATATTCAGTAATTTATTTTAAAAAAATCAAGAGCATATTTCTAAAAATGGCTAAAATGTGACTGTATAAATAATAATAATGATATATACCACTTTCCTAAGGATCTCTATATATTTGGCACTGTGCCCAGCACTGTATACATACTCTTTCATTTGGCCATTTTAATCACAATACAGGATAAGTCTAGTTAGTACCTCTATCTTCAAATAGAGGAAACAGAGTCTTGGGAGGTTGGGCAACTTGCCCAAGATCTGCCAGTTGGTTAGTATCAGAGATGGGATTTGAAATCTTTTTGGTTCCAAAGCCACACAGAAAACCACTATATTTCCCTGAACAAAGTTTTTAACAATGTACATAGGTATATAAAGATATTTAAGTATGTGTATTGGTGTGTAGTAAATATATTATAATTGCAAAACAAGTGCCCTATAAGAGATGAGTGGTTCATGTAAAGTGAGGCAGATTCATGTAGAGGAGTCAAGTGCAAAATGGGAGAAAAAATTTTTGGCAAGGGGTTTATTCTGTGATGTTAACAATAGCTAACATGATATAGTATATATATATATATACACACACATGTGGGCTTATGGGCTTCCCGGGTAGCTCAAATGGTAAAGAATCTGCCTGCAGTGTGGGAGCTCTGGGTTCAGTCCCAGGGTCAGGAAGATCCCCTGGACAAGGGAATGGCAACCCACTCCAGTATTCTTGCCTGGAGAATTCCATGGACAGAGGAGTCTGGTGGGCTATATAGTTCATGGGGTTGCAAAAAGTCAGGTATGACTGAGCGACTAACACACACACACACACAGAGATAACTCTTCAATTGTTTTTATGATTCTACAGTGATACTGAGAAGGGTGAATTTTTAAAACCCAATATCCAATTAAATAGGTGGTTTTATGATGGTGTGATGCATTTTCACTTAATCCAGGATACTTACAGTCATTGGCTAATCTACCTGGTTGAAGCTGCACATGCATTTTGCAATAGCTCATGACCTCTCATAGCTTGTGTTCAGCATGGACCCATGAAAGTTTGAACTGAAAATTGCTTTCTTGTTTCTGTTTGTGGCAGAAAAGGTTATATTGACCAAATGGTCTTAAAGTTTAAGCTGGGTTACACTTACTCTATGTTAGTGTATGACAGTTGAGTCACTTTGGTGACTAGACAGTGCTGGTGGAGAGCTCGTTTAAGTGAGTATTTCCTACAATTTCATGTTGTGCCTCAGTGGAGGCTTCAAAATTTCTGAAAGGAAAGAGCTAAGGCCTAGTTATCTAACCAGAAGATGATGAAGCATATGGTATAGAGGCTACCTCTTGAAACTTTATTTGTATAGTGAAAAGTGAAAGTGAAAGTCATTCAGTTGCTTCCGACTCTCACAACCCCATGGACTATACAGTCAATGGAATTAGGAGTACCTTTTTCTTGGATTGTATACTTGGGATTCCAGCTTGGAGTAGCTGGAAATGAACTTATAAAGATTGTGGGTTACAATCTCCTCAATCGTATCTAGACATTAAGACTGTCTTTATATATTTTGGAATTTGACACTCTAAGCACTTCAGCATCTGATTCAACTTTCATAATGATTTTAAGGGGTTAGACGGGGTAGTATTACTATAATATCCACTTTAAAAGTCATTAAATAGAGACATTTTGTAATTTATCTAAATTCCTATTCTTTGTGGAGTTGGATTTTAAACTTAGGTTTTATAACTTTAAGTGAAAATTTATTTTCCTTAAAACAAGGAACTGGGATAAACTAAACCCACTCCACAGTTTACTAAAAGCACCCTCAGGGGCCTGCTGTCTCAGCACTGCTTCTCCCTGAGGTCACAACTCCTCTCCATAAATTTACGGGTAAATATAGTCCATGTATAGAGATCATGGGTAGTTCTCCTAATGCATCCATAAGAATGAACATTCCTTGGACTTTAATAGTTGCTTCACTTAGTCATTCATTTTTACTTATTGTTTCATAATGATAGATAAAAAGCTTTTAAGTGCCATTAAATGATGAAGGACTACTGAACATTTTTATTTGAACAGAAAAGAAATATAGATAAATCTCTTGTACTTTAAAAATATATTCAAGACAAAAGAGAAACTTGTAGACTTGTTTGAAACATGCATGGTGACTGACAAAGCTCAATGCTTAATTAAGGAAGAAAAAAAAGTCTGAATTTTTTCTTTTTTGCATTGTTGAAACCCAAGTGTTTTATATTTGATACGTTGTGATTTAAATTTAGCATTAACTACATTGACGGTATGGAGAAGGCAATGGCAACCCACTCCAGTACTTTGCCTGGAAAATCCCAGGGACGGGGGAGCTTAGTGGACTGCCGTCTATGGGGTCGCACAGAGTCGGACACGACTGAAGCAACTTAGCAGCAGCAGCACATTGATGGTAAAGGGAGAGAGTTAATTTTTTAAGTTATTAATAGCAATAGCTTTGTTGAAGGTTGTCCAAGTTTCTCATTTTTATGCAATACATATAATTCTGGGGAGTTTTAAATCATATTTTGATTAAAAAATTAAATAATGTTTACCAACAGCTGTGTGCTCACTCTAGAAATCCTATAGCCAGTCCTCTGGAAGGAAAGTAATTACTGTTTGTATAGTGAATAATCATGGGTTAATAAATTATTAACTGCTAAAACCTCAGGGTATCTTTGGAAGTGGCTAATTCAACTTCCTCCTTTGGTAATTAAGGATATTAAGAGACATTTTAGTTAAGTGGTTTACTTAAGGCCCTATAATTAGCTACCAAGTTAGCCCTGAAACTCCCCTTAATTCTGGTCTAGTTTGTATCCTCTGTACTTTGCTTGTTGGATTCGCTTAAAAGTAAATCAACTCTTTGAATTTTAGAAAACTCAAATATATATGTGTGGTGAAAAAAAGGATTCCAGTTTCTAGAATATGTAATAACAAATTTAATTTCTAGATAAACGTTCAAATTAGTTGCTTTAAGTTATGACATGTAGTTGTTGCTGCAGGCTCTGCTGAAGATTGATTGCCAAGGATTAGTAGTGCATCTTGTCCAGGAGGCTGCTATTCTGACTTCAGCTGTCAAGCTTGGGAAAGGCTGGAGGGAACTAGCTGAAAAGTTAGTGCGACTCACAAAGCGACAAATGGAGGCATATGAAATTCCTCACCAAGGAAAATCTGGAGATGTGGCTGTAGAGGTAAGATTTCTGTTCATCTAAGTAGTAAAAAACTGCAGACAAAGTAAATCAAATGCAGTCAAGAGTCCACTGCATATACTAACTGATTGAGGGAGTGTCCTAAAGGATCCACTCACTGAAATCACTGAATCTATAACCATTGATGTTATCTGAAATATACACGTCACTCTTTAATGGTATTAAGAACCTTTAAGATATATTGATGTTTTTCCTACTGGACTGCATATGGCCTTTTATCAAATAAATTGACCAAATAAGATAGACCGTTGTTATGAAGGGCTATAAGAACTTGAGGCGGAGAAAAGATAAACTTTGAAGGAGTTGGGACCCAGTCAGGACAAGGAAAAGGGACACAATAGTAAGTATTTATCAGCTTCAAAAATAGAATTAGTCTTTGGTGGTAAATAACGTTTGGTGACAAAAAAATTTAAGAGAGTAAATGGTGTGAGGTCGTTGGTAACAATAGCTAGAGATATCTGTGTGCGTTATCTATCTCCTTCACAATTTTGCATACAGTAACTATAGACATCAAATACAGAATGACAGATGTCAACTTAAAATATAGTCACAAACTAAAAGTTGAGAGTTATGTTTTATTTGGAAATTTTGCGGAGTTAAGCCTGGGAGGCAGCATCTTGAGCAGCCCTGAAAGAACTGCTCTGAGGAAGTGGGGGGAAAGAGTCAAGTCACATAGAAGTTTGCAACAAAGGGCAGGCAGTCTGAACATCAAAAGTATTTGGTAAATTACAGAAAACCAGATATCTCAAGTTAAGCAATGTAGCACTTTTCTGTGTATGGGAAAATACAAGAGTCTGGGCTTACTGAAATCATTCCTTTAATATGCATCTCAGCCATCTGGGCCCAGCATCCTGCATTTTTCACTTCCTGAATTCCTCCATGCTCACTGTAGGGAGTGATTGTGGCCCAATGGGCCAGAGAGCTCAGGTACTCTTCCTGGGTACCCTTAGGACTCAGGAATTCACATTTGAAGGGCTGAAATCACTCATGACTGTAATCCTTGTTTGCTGGTATGGCAGGAAATATTCCCTTTCTCACAGCATGTAAAACAAAGCAAATACGTAAAATGCAAAAAATTTATTAATATTAAAATAAAGTATACTATACAGTGTAAGTTATATAAATATTTTCTCTATTTACCATAAAGACATATGAGTCTTTTTTTATTGACTAAATCAAATCTCTTATGATTATACAGTAGAAGTGACAAATAGATTAAAGGGATTAGATCTGATAGAAAGAGTGCCTGAAGAACACTGTAACACTGTACAGGAGGCTGTGATCAAAACCATCCCCAAGAAAAAGAAATGCAAAAAGGCAAAATGGTTGTCTAAGGAGCTGAGAAAAAAAGAGAAGCAAAAGGCAAGGAGAAAAGTAAAGATATATCCATCTGAATGCAGAGTTCCAAAGAATAGCAAGGAGAGACAAGAGAGCCTTCCTAAGTGATAGATACAAAGAAATAGAGGAAAACAACAGAATGGGAAAGACTAGAAATTTGAAATACCAAGAGAACAAAACATTTAGAAATACAAAAAAAAATTAGAAACACCAAGGGAACATTTCATGCAAAGATGGGCACAATAAAAGACAGAAACAGTATGAACTTAACAGAAGCACAAGAGATTAAGAGGTGGGAAGAATACACAGAAGAACTATACAAAAAAGACCTTAATAACCCAGATAACCATGATGGTGTGATAACTGACCTAGTGCCAGACCACCTGGATTATGAGGTCAAGTGGATCATAGGAAGCATCACTATGAACAAAGCTAGAGGAGGTGATGGAATTCCAGCTGAACTATTTCAAATCCTAGAAAATAATGCTGTTAAATTGCTGCACTCAATATGCCAGCAAATTTGGAAAACTCACAAGTGGCTGCAGGACTGGAAAAGGTCAGCTTTCATTCCAATCCCAAAGAAAGGCAATGCCAAAGAGTGTTCAAACTACTGTACAATTCTACTCATCTCACATGCTGGTAAAGTAATGCTCAAAATTCTCTGATCTAGTCTTCAACAGTACATGAACCTAGAACTTCCAGGTGTTCAAACTGGATTTAGAAAAGGCAGAGGAACCAGAGATCAAATTGTTAACGTCCTTTGGATCACAGAAAAGCAAGAGAATTCCAGAAAAACATCTACTTCTGCTTCATTGACACCATTAAAGCCTTTGTGTGGGTCACAACAGACTGGAAAATTCTTAAAGAGATGGGAATGCCAGACTACCTGACCTGCCTCCTGGGAAATCTGTATGCAAGTTAAGAAGCAACAGTTAGAACTGGACATGAAACAATGGACTGGTTCCAAATTGGAAAAGAAGTACATCAAGGCTGTATATTATCACCCTGCTTATTTAACAGGGTGCAGAGTGCATCATGTAAAATGCCAAGCTGGATGAAGCACAAGCTGGAATCAAGATTGCTGGGAGAAATATAAAAAAATCTCAGATACGCACATGAAGCCACCCTTATGGCAGAAAGCCAAGAAGAACTAAAGAGCCTCTTTATGAAAGTGAAAGAGGAGAGTGAAAAAGGTACCTTAAAACTCAACATTCAAAAAATGAAGGCCATGGCAGTCTGATCACTTCATGGCAAATACATGGGGAAACAATGGAAACACTGACAGACTTTGTTTTCTTGGGCTCCAAAGTCACTTCAGATGGTGACTACAGCCATGAAATTAAAGACACTTGCTCCTTGGAGAAACACTATGAGAAACCTAGACAGCGTATTGAAAGTAGAGACATTACTTTGCTAACAAAGGTCCATCTAGTCAAAGCTATGGTTTTTCCAGTAATCATGTATGGATGTGAGGTTTGGACCATAGAGAAAGCTGAGCACTGAAGAATTGATGCTTTTGAACTGTGGTATTGGAGAAGACTCTTGAGAGTCCCCTGGACACAAGAAGATCAAACCAGTCCATCCTAAAGGAAATTAGTCCTGAATATTCAGAAAATGAAGATCATGGCATCCGGTCCCATCACTTCATGGGAAATAGATGGGGAAACAGTGGAAACAGTGTCAGACTTTATTTTTTTGGGCTCCAAAATTACTGCAGATGGTGACTGCAGCCATGAAATTAAAAGACGCTTACTCCTTGGAAGAAAAGTTATGACCAACCTAGATAGTATATTAAAAAGCAGAGACATTACTTTGCTGACTAAGGTCCATCTAGTCAAGGCTATGGTTTTTCCTGTGGTCATGTATGGATATGAGAGTTGGACTGTGAAGAAGGCTGAGCACCGAAGAATTGATGCTTTTGAACTGTGGTGTTGGAGAAGACTCTTGAGAGTCCCTTGGACTGCAAGTAGATCCAACCAGTCCATTCTGAAGGAGATCAACCCTGGGATTTCTTTGGAAGGAATGATGCCAAGGCTGAAGCTCCAGTACTTTGGCCACCTCATGCGAAGAGTTGACTCATTGGAAAAGACCCTGATGCTGGGAGGGATTGGGGGCAGGAGGAGAAGGGGACGACAGAGGATGAGATGGCTGGATGGCATCACGGACTCGATGGACATGAGTCTGAGTGAACTCCAGGAGATGGTGATGGACAGGGAGGCCTGGCGTGCTGCGATTCATGGGGTCGCAAAGAATCGGACACAACTGAGCGACTGAACTGAACTAATTCATTGGAAGGACTGATACTGAAGATAAAGCTCCAATACTTTGGCCACCTGATGCGAACTGACTTATTGGAAAAGACCTTGATGCTGGGCAAGACTGAAGGCAGGAGGAGAAGGGGACGACATATGATGAATGCTTGGATGGCATCACTGCCTCGAAGGACATGAGTTTGAGAAGCTCCGGGAGTTGGTGATGGACAGGGAATCCTGACATGCTCCAGTTCATGGGGTTGCAAATGAGCAACTTAACTGAACTGAACTGAAATAAAAATATTCCAGTGATGAGCACATATAAAATGGCCTGTATCTCTTTTTCACATGAGTGCAAACATTTTCAAGATACTTCAGTTAAGGAAAAATTGTCTCTCTAGTTAGATAATGACTTGACAGTAGGCATAATCTATATTCTCTGCTTCCTTTTTGAGCATAGAACTGGGTATTAATGTCTTGAGAACATTTTCTTACTTTGAAGTAACTATGTCACCTGTGTGTGCAGTGTGTGTCTGCAGACTAGAACCTGGCAGCCTACAGTCCATGGGGTCTCAAAGAGTCGGATACAACTGAGCACAAGCACACACTCACACACCTATCAGAGTAGCCAAAATCCAGAACACTGACCGCAGCAAATGCTATTGAGAATATGAGTAACAGGAACCCTCATTCATTGCTCGTGGAAATACGCAGTCACTTTGGAGTGTCTTGGCTGTTTCCGGCAAATGAAACATACTCTTGGTATATGATCCATCAGTCATGCTCCTTGGTATTTACTCAAAGGCATTGAAAACTTTTGTCCACACAAAACCCTGTACATGAATGTTAAAGCTTCTGTATTCATAATTAGTAAAACCTGGAAGTAACCAAGATGTCCTTCAGTAGGTGAATGTGAATGGATAAGTACACCGTGGTATAATAGAATATTACATGACAATGAAGTTTTATTCAGCACATAAAAAAATGAGTTATCAAGCTATGAAAAGACATGGAAGATCCTTCAAATAACATTACTAAAGAAAAGAACCCAATCTGAAAACGCTATATACTGTACAATTCCAAACATATGATGTTCTGGAAAAGCTAAAACTATGGAGACAGATCAGTGGTTGCCAGAGTTTGGAAGAGAGGAATAAATAGGCAGAATACAAAGGATTTTTACCATAGTGATGAATACATATCATTTTATATTTGTCCAGACCAATTGAATGTACAAAGCTAGGTGTTAACCCTATACTATGGACTTTGAGTGTTTATGATGTATCAGTGTAAATTCATCAGTTGTATCCAATATACCACTGTGGTGAAGGATGTTGATAATGGGGAAGGCTATGCATGTGTGGAGGCTGGAGATAAATGGGAAATCTTTGCATCTTCCTCTCAATTTTGCTGTGAACCTAAAACAGTTATAATATATATATATATATATTTCCAAAAAAAGTTGTCCAGTTGAAATCAGGGCTTTTTTTTTTTTCTCACTAAGCTCTGATTTTAAAAAGATTTTACATAGAGTTGTTTATCAAGGAATTTTGTTAAATATCCAACTTCTCTCAAATTGTGGTTGTTTTCAGTTTGTCCTCCCTGCAAATCTTCATAGAGGCCAGCTAACAGCCTACTTTTCCTTTATTTACTTTAGCACAGCCCAAATCACGAATGACTAAGTCTATGCCTGAGGCTGATAAATACTCAGAAGCAGAAAGGAAAACCTCTGTGTGTCTTTCTAGGGCCTGTTGTTCAATTTTTGGTGCTTGCTGTGCTAAGTCGCTTCAGTCGTGTCTGACTCTTCGCAGCTCTATGGATTGTAGTCTGCCAGGCTCCTCTATCCATGGGATTCTCCAGGCAAGAATACTGGGGTGGGTTGCCATGCCCTCCTCCAAGGGATCTTCCCGACCCAGTGATTGAACCCACGTCTCCTGCGGCTCCTGCATTTCAGGTGTCTTCTTTACCACTGTTTTCTTTACCCGGGAAGCCCCCATCACTTTGGTGCATATGGTTAAATGTTTAGAAACTAATTCATAGTATATTGGCTTCAAGCTATTCCAAATAATCTATGAGATTCTTTACCTTTTAGACTATGTACTGTGAAGGGTAAATGTGTGCTAGTTTCCATGTCTCTGAAAAAAGAAAAAAACCTGTACAATATTTTTTTCTTAAGGAGATGATTCTTCAATGAGACTAATTTACAGGTTAAGCAGTTGATTTCAAAACATACTTTTATTAGTTCTGGATAGTGTATGCAGAGGGAGGGTATTGAAACTGGGGCAAGGAGATAACAAGTTCTTGTGGTTCCCATGCTGCTTTTTATTTCCTTTATCTCACTTCCTCAGTGGACATGCATTTAGAAAATTTCCTCCTGTGTGTGCCAATGCCTACAATCAGCTTCTTTTCACTTACTTTTTTTGCTGTTCAACTTCTCCCTTTTTCCTTTGTTCTATTTTTATTTTATCTAACAGTTATCTGGCACTTACTCTGTGCCAGTCGCTATTCCAGTAACAGTTCAAAAATTAACTTATTTAATCCTTTCAACAAAAAACTTGTGGGGTGGATACTAATGTTATCTGAGCTGTAGGGAGGCTAAGTAACTTGCTCAAATGCGCATAGCTAGAAACTCACAGAACCAAGTTTGGAGCACAGACCTTTGACTTTGGGGTCCTTATACTTTAACCCCTACACATTGACCGCCAATTCAAATACAGTATAGTGGCTGAGTGGCAGAGCTGGGAGTTATGGTTGGGATGGGGAATTTAAAAAGCTCATTTCTTTTTTTTTCTTTTTTTCAAGCCATGTCATGATTCTATCAAAATTTGTCTCAACGCCTCAGCCAGTTTAAGAATGGATTATCAAAAGAGTGTCACATTTTTCTTTTGGCCACTTTTTATTCTTTTATAAGATGCAAAAAGCTTCTCTCTGGAGATGTCTGAGAACAACAATTTTAAATTAACCATTGCCCCAAGTAAAATTTTAAGAAAAGTTATTCAGTTTTTCTAATGATGTCACAATTCCTACATAAAAAGCAAAATTACACAACCTAGAATATGATTATAAGCAAAACGTGTTTTTCAGAGTATTTCTTTTGAGAAAAGCGTATATTTACACTATACAAAGAAAAATTTCCTGTGAATGTTAGTAAAATTTTTTCCTGAGTTTTTCTGAGCCTATTTTTTTTAAAATAGGTAGCAATAAAACATTTTAAAAATGAGTCCATATTTAAAAGCAGTTGTATTTTACAAGTAGAATGCTGGGGATTTAGGGGTCAAGATACTCACCAGCCTAAACTAGGTATTTTTTATTTAACTTTCTGGAGATTATTACCATTTATGACAGAAGTAATTTCCTTAGCAACTGTCTCACATTGGTCCCCTGCCTAACAATAAAGGCTGTGCTCTTTCCATCTTACTCAGTATGAACATTTATTCACCAAGGACACTAAAGGTTCACTTCCCCTTTTAAACTACCTCTGGCAGTGCCCACTGGGCTCCACCTCCACCTCAACAGGCACCAATAAACCTGCTGAGGCTGATCTCTTGTCTGATTTACCAAAATGGGCCATCCTCCCGTAGAAAAGTCCAGTGAAGTCAACATTCCTAATGGTAATATTTTTTCATCTCAGAATCCATTCACTTATAGAGAGTTGTACTAGGCAATATTTATGTTTTGCCATCTGCACTTAATCAGTGAGAAGATAATTCTCTGTCTTATCTTCTAGCAATCTTTTCCCTCCCCATTCTCCAATTGGCTGCTGCAGTGTTCAGAGCACTTTATTTTAAGTCTAGCTTTAAAATGGTAAAGTAGGAATCCTTAAACAGGTAATTTTATTATTATTTTTATAGCTGAATGAAAGTTCTATATGGAGTTCTTCCTACTTTTTTAGACTCTCACCTCTGTATCCTTATTCAGTATTTAAATCATCCATACAATTAACATGTTTTCTGTGATTATCAGTTCTCAGCATTGGAACATAGGAACTACAACAAACACAGAATGAAAGATATGATATTTTTCTCTCTGAAGTCACATTTCATTTGGCATGGGAATTGGGATAAACTGTTAATATTTGCATTGTTATATTTCAAAGACATATATGATTAGATGCTAAAATAAGTGAATATAAATAATAATGAGAATAATAGTTGTTATATGTTTACTGTGTGTCATCCAATCATTATGAGTGTTTTCTTTACAATATCTCCTTTACTTCAACAAACTTTTCAAGGCAAATATTAAACCATTTTCTTTTTGCAGATATGCAAACTGAGTGAATACATTTGTGTTAGCTATCCAGAATTACGTGGCAGATAAGTGACAGAAATAGGATTTAAATCTAGGTTTGTTTTACACAGTTCTATTCACTGTGCTCTGCTGATGATAACTTCTTTTCAGAGTTAACTAAATAAAAGAAAATCAAAGAATCAGGAGCTTTCAGAGGGCATATCTTAGTCCTGAAGGATAGGTAACATGTTACTAACTGGTGAGGACTAGAGGAGATTTCAGGGCTCAGGATACAGTGACTTCTAGAGGCCACTGAGGAGACCACTGAGTGTTTGAGGAGAGAGGTCATTTTAATAATTATGAGGAGATATGGCTGGACATAGATATATTTTGGAGAGTCTTGAATGACTGCCAGAGCATTGGTTAAATTTCCTTGTCTGGATTTCTGTCCCAGCTCTACCAGCTATTAGCCTAAGACCTTGGACACATTACTTGACTGTTTTTAGGAATCACTTTTTCTTGTAAAATGAAGCAAATAATACTCTCCTATTCTTCAGATGTTTGAAGGATTGAAACATGTGAAATATTTGGGACAATGCTTTGCACATTGTAATAGCTAAATACATGTTATTTATTATTTTGTCTAAGAGGAATAGGTGAATGTGACAACGGTGTGACAATGCGTGATTTTGAAAAAGGGAATGAAGTATAATAATTTTTAAGTAATATAGCCAAGAGTAACCATAGAAAGAATGTAGATAAGGGAAAAACCACAGTGATTTTATTTTATTTTTTCTTAATATAAATTTATTTATTTTAATTGGAGGTTAATTACTGTACAATATTGTGTTGGTTTTGCCATGCATCAACATGAATCTGCCACAGGTATACACGTGTTGTTCCCCATCCTGAACCCCCCTCCCACCTCCCTCCCCGTACCATCCCTCTGGGTCGTCTCAGTGCACCAGCCCCACAGTGATTTTAAACCTTCTCTTCTGAGAGACTGGCAAATGGTAATGTGCAGAAAAAATGAGGGGGGAAAAAAAAAAAACCTGGCTGATCAGATTTTTCTTACTGGGTTAACAGCATTTAATTTTCTTTGGAAAATATCTCTTATAAAAAGTGAAAGGAACATCCTTGTACTCTTATGGTTTTCTGGTTCACACTGCAACGTAGGGACTCTGCTTATAGAGCGTGGTATTGCCTGGTTTTGTATCTGGGCCTGGCTCAGGTCTAGCCTTGGTGCTTATGCCAATGGTTTGCTGCTGTTTTACAGTAAGAAATATATTAATAGTTTCTTTAAAAAGAGAAAATATTATATGAAAATTTATCTACCAGTGGTAAAGTGTTTAGAATAATTTCTCAGATGTTCATTGTTTGTACTAGAGATCTGGCACAGTGACATAACATTTAGACTATCATGGTTTATTTTGTAGAGTACTATAATGCTTGGTGCTATAATCTGTAATTCTAAAAATATACATTCCTTTTTTTTTGAGATGATAGAATAAAGAAAAAAGACATCACAGTGTAATATATGGGGTAACACACTGTATTCCTGTGATATGTGGTTTAATTCCGCATTATATATCTGATTGGGTTCCCAGGTGGCTCAGTGGTAAAGAAACCACCTGTCAGTGCAGGAGACGCGGATTTGACCCATGGGAAAGCAGATCCCTTGGTATAAGAGATGGCAACTCACTCCAGTATTCGTGCCTGGGAAATTCCACAGACAGATGAGCCTGGAGGGCTACGGTCCATGGGGTCACAAAGAGTTAGATACAACTGAGCGACTAAACAACAACAACAATGTGTCTGATTAGCACACTAAAAATCAGATAGAAGTAATAGTCATATTAGGTTAAATATTACAAAGATATTTAAAAATGTATTTATAAACACTAATATTTGTATTAGAATTTAGATTTTTCTCCATCAAGTTTTATTATTAACGATCACAAAAAAATTCAAAAAACCAAAGCATAGCTAATTATAAGACTTAAATTAGTATTTATTAACAATCTAATACTGAAATAAATTTGTGGTAATACTTTAGTGAAATGGCCTCATATTTATAGCCAGGTGACCTGGACTTGTTTCCTACCTAGGTTTTCCTAAGATGTTAGACTGTTTTGACGTAGTAGCAAGGAATGGGTCTTCTATCTTCCTCTGCTGCTGCTGCTGCTGCTGCTAAGTCGCTTCAGTCCTGTCTGACTCTGTGAGACCCCGAAGACGGCAGCCCCTGCTTAATCCCTGAAGTTTCAAGAGGTTATTTCTAGAGCAAACACAGCTGTCTCCGCCCAAAGAGACTTTTCCAAGAGAATCTTAGGTCAAATTTTAACCAAGTCCAAGTGCTGTCTCCTTTCTAAGGAAATAAGGATGCCTGATATGTTAGCCTCCTTTCTTTTCTGAAGATAATGGCAACCTCATCTTCAGTAATATTTATGTATTTACCGACTACAAGTGATGGAAGGACCACCTGGATATTGTAAATGATGCACTGAAGATAGAACGCATATAATTATCACTAATGAGGCAAATTTGCCTTGATACATCAGATAATTGCACTTAAAATGAAACATTGCTTCTATAGTTTCATGAGGAAAGTAGGTGGATTATTAATTCTTTAATGTGGCAAAATGTAATTATCTCAAGGTAGTTAAAACCACTTGTGTTCTTTATACTATTCATATTTTATGAGCTAAAATAAGATGAGGAATGCTTTGCTCAATTTGAATTGCTTTTGTTCATGTTGCATTTCATTATCTATTGCATTATCTAACACATCTGATTGGCTTCCAGGAACAAGCACTCTAAATTTGGAAAACTCTATCCTGTTTCATTTCTTTGAGCAACACACATTACTTTTTCACTGCTCCTTTACCTTTTTATTTGTCTTCTAATATCTGAAAGATAAATCAAAGACATATTTCTACTATAAAAATTCTGAGGATTTGGAAACTGCTCAGACTTCATAGGTTAAATGCTTTAGTGATGCTGCTGCCCTTTATACAAAGAGATCATAGCACAGAGGTGAGAAATTAACAACTCTCGGCTTTCATCAGCCTCATGCTTCCTATTCAAAGATGAACCCATAAATACCATGAAGTTAACATAAAAAATCTTAAAGAGATGAGAATGATGCCTCTGTGTCAAATACTTATGATAAAGATGAGAAGGCTGAGGAAATTGTTTTGTCATTAGGAAAAATTCAACAAAAACAAACCTTCAAGAGCATGTTGTCCTTTTGATTAGTCAGAGCATTAGTGCAGAGTTCCTGAATATCTTTCCTTAGATCATAGCATTGAGCAAGAGAGGAAGAACTATTTTTAATCCACTGAATAGATATAAGATAACATAAACCTGGAAGAGTTCTTGGCAGTCCACAACTCATTTCCAATTTTTTTAGATTCAACTTAGATCATCCTAGAGTTTTTAACTTAGATCATCCTAGAAAGAAAATTGTTAATTCTATTCATTTTATTCATTCAAACTTTCCCAGAGCAAATAATTTTGTTTTCTCTTTAATTTATTATAAAGTTTAGAATCCTTTGTTGTCTTACTATGTATGTCTATTTGGATATAATTTCATAAAGTCCATCAGTTCAGTTTAGTTCAGTCACTCAGTTGTGTCTGACTCTTTGTGACCCCATGGACTGCAGCACGCCAGGCTTTCCTGTCCATCACCAACTCCCAGAGCTTGCTCAAACTCATGTCCATCGAGTTAGTGATGGACATAAAGGCCATAGTTAATTAATGTATGCAAGTTATGTTTTTTGTCTTTGCCTATGATAACATATATTCACTTGCTAAGAAAACTAGAATGATTTTAAACAATAAAAAGTGCTGAAGAAAGAAAAATGTAAGTATTTAAGAATTTGAGTCCTATTGTCATATACCTATACCATATAGGACAACAAACAACTGATTAGACTATTGCATTGATGAAAGCTGGACTTCTATCATGCTTTGTTAAGGCAAATCTTAATATAGAAAAAGTTATATTTACTGTACTTGGCAGAGGTTTGCTTTTTGAGGGAAAATATAGATCCTCAAATTTAATATTTCTCATCAGTGTATCAAGTACATAACTACAACATATGCTTTTGATCTAATCCCTTCTCAATTATTCTTGATACTTGCCCCCTTAATTACCTGCCCCAATCCATAATTATTTTAATGTTTGTCTGTGTTTATGTCTTTTCTGCCTAAAGAAAGTTGACTTTTCTCCTTGAATATGTTGCATTTGCTACCTCTTTAATCCCCAGCAGCCCTAAATTCTCCATCTGGCTAAGTTAGGATTCAAACCAAATTCTCCTTTCAGTTATATAATATCACTTTTTACAGATTATTTTCCTTTGAAACGTAGTTTTATCTTCCACTGCCTCCATTTCTAGTGTTGTCTCTTTTCCCTTAACTTCCAAATCCCAGATGCGACCCGTTTGTTCTTTGGCTTCCAGTTCCTTGGTGCCTGCTTATACCTGCAGTCTGCCTTTCACTCTCTTGAAACTGCCTCCTCCAAGGTTACCAAATTCCTATTAATTGCCAAAATCCTGAACTTTTTCCATTTTCTTTCATGTTTCCACATCACTTGATGTTCCAAGTAGCAGAAATAACAGAAGAGAGACATCTTCAGTGAGAAAGTGCTATGCTGGTAGAAGTTTTACAAGTTTGTCCTGGGAGGAAAAGCCCTAATTTATAGCTTTTACCACTGTCCTTGGTGTAAATTCTTCCAACATGGATGACTTTAATCTTCCAGTGTATCACTGAACATGGAATTGGGAAACTGCATGAACATAAATTTGTGTGAGCAAACCATTGAATGTCCTTTGGGGGATGCTATCTAGTCTTTAACTTTTGCAGCATGAAGCAATCTGTTTCATTTTTCTATTACTCTAACACCAGCTTTTCTCCACCCTTTTGTTGCTTCTGTTTCTTGATTGTAGTCCCCAATTGTAGACTTTATTATGGCTTAAACTTTTTACACCTTTATTTTCCTCCTTGGCATTTTCCTCTACTCTCATTCTTTTCACCATCACTTTAGCATGAGTTATGCTAAACCCTTGCCTGCTCCCTAGAGGTCGTCTCTCTATTTCAGTTTCTTATTGGGGATAACAGATAGCCCCTGCTTTACTTCAAACTTAGTAAGGCTGAAACCCTACTGCCTATCTTTCCCTCACCAAAAAGTACAATCATATCCTATTGAAAAGTATGAAATGCATCCTATATGCCAGACACTTCATGAGGTGTTTTGGACACAGACACAGAGATTATTATCACTGTTTTATAGAATAGAAATTAAAAGCTCTGATAATTTGATAAGTTTACTGTAACTATCCCATGTCTTGACATACGGTGCTAAGTTGCTTTAGTCATGTCATGTTCTTTGAGACCCTATAGACTGTACCCATCAGACTCCTCTCTTCATGGGATTCTCCAAGCAAGAATGCTCCAAAAGAAAAAGGAAATTGGATATGAACCCAGGATTCTGAAATCAATTCTCATCTTTGATTACAGCATAGTGCTTCTCAGTTGATGGAACTGCCTTTTTTTTTTTTTTTTTTTTGGTCTTACATTGAATTACAATCTGCAAGTAGTTTTGAATTTTTCTAAATTATTATTTACTACCAAATCTTGTCTGTTCATACATTGGGCCAGTGTTTCCACAAGAATCGATCTCCCTTCCATGCTATAAAACTTCCAAAAACAAGAGCTCTGCTATATCCATTTTATTCCTTTTCCTTATAGCAGTTGCTCAATAATTTTGATTTAAAAAGTGAAATAACTAACAACAATGTATTTCAAACATTTTCATTGAATGTGTACCACAGTGGTATTTCTCTGTCATCTGTATTGAGAGCCACCAATGATATTATATATAGCAGAACAAATTTTCCACCAAAGGAATATCCAGGTTTAGTTCGCAGCCAATAGGAGCAAAAACGGGATGCAAAATGTGCTCATGTTTTAGTACAAATCATGAAGTTTACCATGTGTTTATAGTTCAAAACCACTATACCTATTTCTAGGTATCTTATAGTTTAGACTCCAGGGGATTTCTAATGAGTGTAGGGGCAATGTCTCCTTGTATTTCTGACAAATACAGGAGACTCCTGGGAAGTCATTTCCCACTTCAGAGGTCCTAATTAGGATCTGGGACTCAGCAATCTATCCACATTCCGCTGAATTGCAAAAACTGGTGATACTGTTATGCTATCAGTACAAATTACCAAACTTGAAGGGATTATATGGCCCTCTGCCTTTGGCACCCCACTCCCCTACTCTTGCCTGGAAAATCCCATGGTTGGAGGAGCCTGGTAGGCTTCAGTCCCTGGGGTCGCTAAGAGTCAAACACGACTGAGTGACTTCACTTTCACTTTTCACTTTCATGCATTGGAGAAGGAAATGGCAACCCACTCCAGTGTTCTTGCCTGGAGAATCCCAGGGATGGGGCAACCTGGTGGGCTGCCGTCTATGAGGTCGCACAGATTTGGACACGACTGAAGTGATTTAGCAGCAGCAGCTGCCTTAGTAAGTGGGTAGATATACCATTGGATTTCTGAATCTGTACTTTCTAATTCCCATATCACCTTGGTGTATTACCTGCTTCTGACAGCACCAAGGAGCTGCTTTGTGACTGAGTATGCCTCAGGTGTTTTCTGTACATAACAATCTGCTGTACTGTGACAAGATACTTGACACAGAGCTTTTCTACTCAAGAAAGTTAGTGAAGGTATATACTTTGAATCTGCATTGTAGTGCACAACCTGAAAATTACCCATTCGCTGTCCTTAAGAGACATCTGTTCTCTGTGATACTGTGTCATTATCTCGGTACTGAAATGCTCTCAGTTGCTGTTTATCATATCATCAAACACATCTTTTCATCAGACTCAGTCACTGGGGGGCTTAAAATAAAGTCCTAGATGTCTTTAGCTATAAACATTAGCATTTTAAACAATATATAAAAAGTTGAAAAATAATGTACCAGTTAGTTGAACATCAGGGAATTTTAAATGAATTCAACATAGATTACAAGTTTAAAGCTTTTACAGAGGTATAGGATATAGATTTAGATATGGATTTAGAAAAGGCAGATGAACCAGAGATCAAATTGCCAAATACGCTAGATCATTGAAAAAGCAAGAGTTCCAGAAAAACATCTACTTCTGCTTTATTGACTATGCCAAAGCCTTTGACTGTGTGCATCACAACAAATTCTTAAAGAGATGGGAATACCAGACCACCTGACCTGCCTCTTGAGAAATCAGTATGTAGGTCAGGAAGCAACAGTTAGAACTGGACATGGAACAACAGACTGGTTCCAAATAGGAAAAGGAGTACATCAAGGCTGTATATTGTCATCCTGCTTATTTAACTTATATGCAGAGTACGTCATGAGAAATGCTGGGCTGGAAGAAGCACAAGCTGGAATCAAGATTGCCAGAAGAAGTACCAATACCTCAGATACACAGATGACACCACCCTTAGGCAGAAAGTGGAGAAGAACGAAAGAGCCTCTTGTTGAAAGTGAAAGAGGAGAGTGAAAAAGTTGGCTTAAAATTCAACATTTAGAAAACGAAGATCATGGCATCTGGTCCCATCACTTCATGCGAAATAGATGGGGAAACAATGGAAACAGTGAGAGACTTTAATTTTGGGGGCTCCAAAATCACTGCAGGTGGTGACTGCAGCCATGAAATTAAAAGATGCTTGCTCCTTGGAAGAAAAGCTATGATCAACCTACACAGCATATTACAAAGCAGAGACATTACTTGACCAACAAAGGTCTATCTATTTAAAGCTATAGTTTTTCCAGTAGTCATATATGGATGTGAGAGTTGGACTGTAAAGAAAGTTGAGCGCTGAAGAATTGATGCTTTTGACCTGTGGTGTTGGAAAAGACTCCTGAGAGTCCCTTGGACTGCAAGGAGATCCAACCTGTCCCTCCTAAAGGAAATCAGTCCTGAATATTCATTGGAAGGACTGATGCTAAAGCTGAAATTCCAATACTTTGGCCACCTGATGCAAAGAACTGACTCATTTGAAAAGACCCTGATGCTGGGAAAGATTGAAGGCAGGAGGAGAAGGGGACAACAGAGGATGAGACAGTTGGATGACATCACCAATGCGAAGGACATGGGTTTGAATAAGCTCCAGGAGTTGGTGATGGACAGGGAGGCCTGGCATGCTGCAGTCCATGGGGTCACGAAGAGTTGGACATGACTGAGCAACTGAACAGAACTGAACTGAGATATACCCGCTACAGAATAAACTATTCAGTTAGTGTTTCTGTGCATCTTAGCAGTGATAGGCAAGACTGAATCTGACAGGAAGGCTCTATTACTGTGCCTCAACTCATTTTGCATGGCAGAGTATTGGTGGAACCTACACTTTGGGAAGTTTGGTTTCAGTGTGAGTGTTCAGGAAAGTAGATGAGAGAACACCTCATTCACAGTTTACTGTGATGGAAGATACAGTGCTTGGTGAGGATAAATCTTACATACAGAAATATGGTGTGATTTCTGTTGCTGCATCAAGACCACATCAATATGGTTTAACTGATAATTTTCTTCCATTCAGTATCCTGAAGAATCAAGCTTTGCCTGGAGAGGTGAAAATACAGGTGTTCATGGCTTCCCAGGAATGCCAGTTGAATAAATAACATAAAATTATACTTTGGTATTGATGCCTACTGTTTCATTAATATATAGATTGAAATGAAACATAGCAGAACTCCTTATTTAGGTCTTTCATTCTGTTAGCTTCAATGTAGAGTATATGGCGATATCAGTGAAGGGTGACAATTAGATCTCAAGGCCCTGCTTCACGTGATATTACTATTAATGGAGGCTCTATTTTAAAGGGGCAGCTCTGCATAATATGTCACTCACAGTCTGTGTTCCTGCACTTTGCAAGTGATAAAATCACAAATGAATTAGTTTAGCGAACCCAGAAAGTAGCAAGTAACAAAGTTTATATTCCAAATATTCTGATTACAAGTACAGGGTTCATTTTGTTATTATCCTAGAAAAAATGTATTTTAACCTGGCTATGTGTCTGTGTGTGTTTTCTACAGTTTGTCTTATTTGGTCAGCCTTTGTCTCTATTCTCTCTGACGCTGGTTGCCTTGGTTACCATTATATACACCCTCTTTTGTGAGGTTCCTCTTTGACGTACATTTATTTCTATGGAAACAATGAGATCATTGGTATGGGTAGGTGCTTTAGAGAAAGCGCAATGAAGTATTGAATATCTATTCTTCTTTTGGTTATTAAAATATATCATTAAATTATTTTTTAAGTAGAGAAGTATATTTCTGTGTTCCTTTTGACTTGATCATGAAGCTACATTTTTACTTATTTATAGACTTGCTCATGAAAAATAGATGGGGAAACAATGGAAACAGTGAGAGAATTTATTTTGGGGGGCTCCAAAATCACTGCAGATGGTGACTGCAGCAATGAAATTAAAAGATGCTTGCTCCTTGGAAGAAAAGCTATGATCAACATAGACAGCCTATTAAAAAGCAGAGGCATTACTTTGTCAACAAAGGTATGTCTACTCAAAACTATGATTTCTCCAGTAGTCGTGTATGGATGTAAGAGTTGGACTATAAAGAAAGCTGAGCACTGAAGAATTGATGCTTTTGAACTGTGGTGTTGGAGAATACTCTTGAGAGTCCCTTGGACTGCAAGGAGATCCAACCAGTCTATCCTAAAGGAAATCAGTCCTGAGTATTCATTGGAAGGACTGATGCTGAAGCTGAAGCACCAATATGTTGGCCACCTGATGCAAAGAACTGACTCTTTGGAAAAGACCCTGATGCTGAGAGAGTTTGAAGGCAGGAGGAGAAGGGGACGACAGAGGATGAGATGGTTGGATGGTGTCACCGACTCTATGGACATGAGTTTGAATAAGCTCCAGGAGTTGGTGATGGACAGGGAGGCCTGGCGTGCTGCAGTCCATGGGGTTGCTAAGAGTTGGGCATGACTGAGTGACTGAACTGAACTGAGACTTGCTCAAATACAGTGACTTAAAGCATTAGATATACTGTTTAGGTCCTTCTTGTTATATATGGTGTGGTAAAGATCACCACAGATACATATATAACAATAAAAGAGTTATGACTTAAACCTTAAAATTGTGTCAGAGAGTGAAAAGTTTATCAGTAATATTTGTTATAATAAAAGAATTGCACAAGGAATTCACATGAAGAAAATGAGCAGTATTTAGATGAATCTAGAAAAAAAGGCCCTATTATGGTCACTGTTTTTAAAATCTAGAGTTTTAGAAACACAGGGATATAACAGGAGTGATAGTTATTAAAACATATTTTCTGTGATACTGGGCTTGCCAGGTGGTACTAGTGGTAAGGAACCCATCTGCCAATGCAGGAGATACAGTAAACATGGGTTTGATCCCTGGGTTGGGAAAATCCCCTGGATGAGGAAATGGCAGCCCGCTCCAATATTCTTGCCTGGAAAATTCCAGGGACAGAGTAGCCTTGCAGGCTATAGTCCGTGGGGTCACAAAGAGTTGGACCTGACTGTGCGACTGAGCATCATCTGTGACGTTAAATAAGTGTGTGTAAATATATATATACGTATTCTGTTTTCAATTTTTAAGAACCTTTTTAACCCTTTTTTAAAGCATCTGTTTTCCTCTCTGACTTATTTACAAACTAGTCTAATTTTTTTTTTCTTTATAGATGATGTGGAAACCTGCCTATGATTTTCTTTATACTTGGAGTGCTCACTATGGAAACAGCTACAGAGATGTGTTACAAGACCTACAATCAGCTTTGGACAGAATGAAAAACCCTGTGACCAAACAGTGGCGAGACTTAACTGGAGCTTTAATACTAGTGAATTCTTTAGAGGTTTTGAGAGCAACTGCATTCTCCACTTGTGAGGAAGTATAGAAATGAAGGATACATTTTGAGAGGAAGGAGTAGAGGGAGAAAGGGGTGTGTGTGAGAGAGAGAGAAAGGAAAAGAATCTCATAAAAGTATTGCTTTTAAGAAAAAAAAAAAGTTTTTCCTGGTGAAAACATAGCCTAACACAAAATCCAAGGATGGGTTTTATAATCAAATATGTATTTTTGTGTCTCCCTTTCACATGCAAACATTAAGCTGCTTTATTGTTGAGAAAAGAAAGAAAAAGCTCTTTCTCCCTTTCAAAGTTACTCTTAATTTCTTTTAGTTAAATGACTGCCGGCATAATTACATCACACAGAAACCCAGATAATCCAGAGGCTCTCAATAAAAACACTGGAATTTTGCCAGCAGACAGGTAGAGGGAGAGGAGAAGGAAGCAATGCTCTGCGGCCAGGCACCAGACTACATACTTTCTCTAGCTGATCTCTTTTATTTCCAGTGGCATTTGTTAGGATTATTCCCATTTTTCATGTGAAGAAACTAAGGACTGGAGAGGACAGTCAGGGCTATACAGCCAGTGTGAAGCAGGTTGTCTGTTTGCAAAATCTGGCTCTGTTTTTTTTTTTTTTTTAAGAAAACAGCACATGGGAATATAGTTTAAAAAAAAACACAATGCATATTAAAACTTTGGGTAATTATTTCCTTTTAATTAAGCTCTCCGCTCTATTCTACCATCTCATGAAAGTGCCAGAAGAAAGATACGACTGGAAATCTGTTTTCTGCATCCACCAACTGGAATTTTTACCACCTTCCTCCATCTTGAGGTCTAGCTAATCCTTCAACTTTTCCTTCAGGATCATAATGCAGAGTAATTCTTTTAACTGTCAAAGATTTTTTAAGAAGGAGGGTTATTTTTTAAAAGCCTGATTTCTAGCTGCTGAATGCAGCCATCTTGTCTACCAGAAACACTGATACCTGTGTGTGTGTGTACATGCTCAGATGTTTATGTAATCATGTGTATGTGTGTGTATTTCAGAATGTTTTATAAATCTTTTGGAATACAAAGATTGTATAGAAATGTAGGCAAGTATAAATGCTAACTGTTAGAGAGTTGATAAGGGATGGTCTGTGCTTACTCCTGTGTCCAGTCCTTTGGCTGCCTGCCTCTGTTTATGTGCTCTAGACAGTCACTCATTTATTGTCATTCAGTTGACAGAGTGTGTGTACCCACTTGGTGGCAGATGCATAGATGTTTGAGGTTAATAATGGGAGAAAAACAGCATGATCCCCCTGACTTCAATACTGCTGAAGTGATAGAGGCAATAATAAAGAATTATACAATTAATTTTATTTAAAATGGCATCTGCAATACCAGCTGCAGAGGAAAGGCTGGAATGCCAAGAGATATAGATTTGGCGGGGTGGGGGGAGAGGTGGGGGGAGGGGTGGGCGGGATCATGTGGACCAGGGAGATCACATAGGTTTTCCCTGGTAAAGAAATGATGAGCCTGAAGGAGGATCAGACATTGCTTCTTGTCTGGAGAGGGTGGAGGGGGCAGTTCCTCAATGCACTGAAGACCTCAAGCAGGAAGGGAGTTCAGGAGATGCAGGTATCCAAGGTGAAGGGCTGGGAAGGGTGAAGGAGTGAAGGAAAGAAAGAGAAGTCTTCAAAGGTAATGTGGATGAGCTGAATAAGGATTTTATTTAGGGATCCTGAATAAAACATGTCCATTTGGCTAAAAAGTAAAAGCAGAATCATTTTAGAGCTTTTAATACACCCACCCTGAGGTATTTGGTATGCTGGCAAAGGTAATTTGAATTAGGATTTAAGATCTTTAAGGCTTTTAATATTTATATTTGATGATAAGTGAATACAGCCTGCCCAAGAAGTTATGTACACACATTCAAGGACAGAATTTATTTCAGTTGAAAATGAATTCAGGGAGAAGGGAGAAAAAAGAAACAATCTGTAAGTTCGGAACACCATCATTTTTAGTGGTGATTTTGCTTTTGCTTTCTTTAGAACATTCTTGGAATCTTATTAGCATGTCAGCAAACCAGAGAATTTCGGGAAAGGATAATAAGGAATTAATAACTGGGTTTTTCCAGGCTCTAAGATCTGAGACAACAGAGATCTTGTGAGTTGATTAGGGTAGTAAGATTAAATAAATCACTCAGGTTTATCACATCAGAGTGTTGTGATTGTGGTTGGGAAGTTTAAGAAGAGTTTTAAAAATGAACAGTATTATCTCTAATTTAAGGATGAAACAACAGTTTAAATATTAATATACACAAAGATATCTTACAATCTCATAACAAATCCTTTCAGAGGAATTTTAAACCCATGTCCAAACATTCTGTTCTTTTAAATATATTCTAACATTTTTATAAATCATTTCCACTTTTCTGAATTTTATATTTTTCTTCCTATAATGGATTTTCATAATCAGAAAAGATTAGCTCGGTAATCACAAATTGCCTTTAACATTTGGCAGCAAATCAAGAGAATTAATAAGGCAATTAAATCCCATCCTTGACATCATTAAAAGCATCAAAAGCCATTAATGTAAAACTTCTTCAAGCATTTGGAAACTGGAAAAAGCATAGCTGATTCTTTCAGTTCCTCAGGCTTTTCGCCTAATGGTGAATTAGGATGAGATTCTTGTTTGGTGCTCAGCTTGCAGTGTAGTAATTTTTCTATGTAAGCCACAGATCCTCTACTTCCTTCTGTTAAAGCCTTAATATGAAAGTCAATTAAGGAGGTGGAAGTAATAGTGTGTCATTAACTGTTCATGCCAGTCATGAGTACAGCACACTTTCATGTTCTGTAATGTAGAAAATACCACATGAAGTTTTGAAACTGGGGATAACTAGGTCTCTGGAAGGAGCAGAATGCATTACATTAATGGATGGTGTTTGTCTAAGAAATGTTGCTACTGCTAAATAGCTTTGAATATGTTATATGTAAATACAATGAAGGAAATGCTTTCAAAATCATACAATACAATACATAATTGGAAGTTTCAAAATGAATTTTCATACTGTGCTGTTGTAAATTATATTTCCTATAATTTTTTCATGTCTAAGGAATATTTTAGGCACTATAAAGGAAAGAGAGATAATAAAAATTATGTCTCTGAAGGCTTTTCCTGTTTAAGTAGATTTTTTTTCTTTTTATATCTACAAACTTCTTCCCCTTCCATATGAAGTTTCCTTCACGTGCTGCTGTATAATTTAGTGAATTCCAGAGTTCTAAAGAGGTGGGGTTAACCCAAAGACTTTCTTCAGAATAACATAATTGTTGAAATTTGGTTTCTTGCATGCTTATTTTCTAGACCACAACATGAAATAAGTGACTTATGGATACACTACAGTATTTCAGTATTTCACTAACTGTTGTAGAAATCTGTGGCTTTTGAATACATATTTTACCTTTTCTTTTTATACATTTCTAGGCCTATGGGGGCCAGAAAGCTTTAAATCTAATAGCTTTGCAATTCTGAATAATAGTGTCAGTTCACACATGAAGGGGGGCTTCCCTAGTGGCTCAGATGGTTAAGAATCTGCCTGGTTCTATCCCTGGGTTGGGAGTTCTCCTGGAGATGGGTATGGCAACCCACTCCAGAATTCTTGCCTGGAGAATTCCATGGACAGAGGAGCCAGGCAGGCTACAGTCCATAGGGTCACAAAGAGTCAGACACGACTGAGCAACTAACACACACACACACACACACATACATGAAGGAGTGATGGAGAAATTAGTACTGGGTAATAATTAGTAATCTGCTGATGTCCATGTATAGAGTCTTCTCTTGTGTTGTTGGAAGAGGGTGTTTGCTATGACCAGTGCATTCTCTTGGCAAAACTCTATTAGCCTTTGCCCTGCTTCATTCCGTATTCCAAGGCCAAATTTCCCTGTTACTCCAGGTGTTTCTTGACTTCCTACTTTGCATTCCAGTCCCCTATAATGAAAAGGACATCTTTTTTGGGTGTTAGTTCTAAAAGGTCTTGTAGGTCTTCATAGAACCGTTCAACTTCAGCTTCTTCAGTGTTACTGGTTGGGGCATAGACTTGGATTACTGTGATATTGAATGGTTTGCCTTGGCAACGAACAGAGATCATTCTGTCGTTTTTGAGATTGCATCCAAGTAATGCATTTCGGACTATTTTGTTGACCATGATGGCTACTCCATTTCTTCTGAGGGATTCCTGTCCGCAGTAGTAGATATAATGGTCATCTGAGTTAAATTCACCCATTCCAGTCCATTTTAGTTCGCTGATTCCTAGAATGTCGATGTTCACCTTGCCATCTCCTGTTTGACCACTTCCAATTTGCCTTGATTCATGGACCTAACATTCCAGGTTCCTATGCAATATTGCTCTTTACAGCATTGGACCTTGGCAACTGGGTATCGTTTTTGCTTTGGCTCCATCCCTTCATTCTTTCTGGAGTTCTTTCTCCACTGATCTCCAGTAGCATATTGGGCACCTACCGACCTGGGGAGTTCCCCTTTCAGTATCCTATCATTTTGCCTTTTCATACTTTTCATGGGGTTCTCAAGGCAAGAATACTGAAGTGGTTTGCCATTCCCTTCTCCAGTGGACCACATTCTGTCAGACCTCTCCACCATGCCCGCCCGTCTTGGGTGGCCCCACAGGGCATGGCTTAGTTTCATTGAATTAGACAAGGCTGTGGTCCTAGTGGCATTAGATTGACTAGTTGTCTGTGATTATGGTTTCAGTGTGTCTGCCCTCTGATGCCCTCTTGCAATATCTGCCATCTTACTTGGGTTTCTCTTACCTTGGACGTGGGGTATCTCTTTACAGCTGCTCCAGCAAAGTGCAGCCGCTGCTCCTTACCTTGGAGGAGGGGTATCTCCTCACCGCCGCCACTCCTGACCTTAAACATGGAGTAGCTCCTCTCGGCCCTCCTGCACCCTCGCAGCCACCGCTCCTTGGACGTGGGGTCGCCTTTCTCGGCCGCCGCCCCTGGCCTCGGGCATGGGGTAGCTCCTCTGGGCCGCTCCTGTGCTGTCACAGCCTGGCACTCATGGCCCCCGCACCTGGTCTCAGATGTGGGATAGCTGCTCTCGGCTACCGCCCCTGACCTCGGAGGTGGGGTAGCTCCTCTTGGACCCCGCCTTTGACCTTGAACACAGGGTAGCTCCTCTCAACTGCCACCCCTGGCCTCGGATGCGGGGTAGCTCCTCTCGGACACCGCCCCTGACCTAGGATGTAGGGTAGCTCCTCTTGGCCACGCTTCTGTGAGGTCCTTTGCAGCCGGGGCGCTTGCAAAATCAGATTGATTATATTCTTTGCAGCCAAAGATGGAGAAGCTCTATACAGTCAGCAAAAACAAGACCAGAGCTGACTATGTGTCAGATCATGAACTTATTGCCAAATTCAGACTTAAATTAGAGAAAGTAGGGAAAACCACTAGACCATTCAGGTATGACCTAAATCAAATCCCTTATGATTATACAGTGGAAGTGAGAAATAGATTTAAAGGACTAGATCTAATAGAGTGCCTGATGAACTATGGACGGAGGTTCGTGACATTGTACAGGATTCAGGGATCAAGACCATCGCCATGGAAAAGAAATTCAAAAAAGGAAAATGGCTGACTGGGGAGGCCTTACAAATAGCTGGGAAAAGGAGAGAAGCGAAAAGCAAAGGAGAAAAGGAAAGATATAATCATCTGAATGCAGAGTTCCAAAGAATAGCAAGAAGAGATAAGAAAGCATTCCTCAGTGATCACAGCAAGAAATAGAGGAAAACAACAGAATGAGGAAGACTAGAGAGCTCTTCAAGAAAATTAGAGATACCAATGGAACATTTCATGCAAAGATGGGCTCGATGAAGGACAGAAATGGTATGGACCTAACAGAAGCAGAAGATATTAAGAAGAGATGGCAAGAATACACAGAAGAACTGTACAAAAAAGTTCTTCAGAACCAAGATAATCACGGTGTGATCACTCACCTAGAGCCAGACATCCTGGAATGTGAAGTCAAGTGGGCCTTAGAAAGCATCACTACAAACAAAGCTAGTGGAGGTGATGGCATTCCAGTGGAGCTATTTCAAATCCTGAAAGATGATGCTGTGAAAGTGCTGCACTCAATATGCCAGCACATTTGGAAAACTCAGCAGTGGCCATAGGACTGGAAAAGGTCAGTTTTCATTCCAATCCCAAAGAAAGGCAATGCCAAAGAATGCTTAAACTACCACACAATTGCACTCATCTCACATGCTAGTAAAGTAATGCTCAAAATTCTCCAAGCCAGGCTTCAGCAATACATGAACCATGAACTTCCAGATGTTCAAGCTGGTTTAGAAAAAGCAGAGGAACCAGAGATCAAATTGCCAACATCTGCTGGATCATGGAAAAAGCAAGAGAGTTCCAGAAAAACATCTATTTCTGCTTTATGACTATGCCAAAGCCTTTGACTGTGTGGATCACAACAAACTGTGGAAAATTCTAAAAGAGATGGGAATACCAGACCACCTGACCTGCCTCTTGAGAAACCTATATGCAGGTCAGGAAGCAACAGTTAGAACTGGACATGGAACAACAGACTGGTTCTAAATATACGTCAAGGCTGTATATTGTCACCCTGCTTATTTAACTTCTATGCAGAGTACATCATGAGACGCTGGGCTGAATGAAGCACAAGCTGGAATCAAGATTGCCGGGAGAAATATCAATAACCTCAGATATGCAGAGGACACTACTCTTATGGCAGAAAGTGAAAGGGAACTAAAAAGCCTCTTGATGAAAGTGAAAGAAGAGAGTGAAAAAGTTGGCTTAAAGCTCAATACTCAGGAAACGAAGATCATGGCATCTGGTCCCACCACTTCATGGGAACTAGATGGGGAAACAGTGGAAACATTGGCAGACTTTATTTTTGGGGGCTCCGAAATCACTGCAGATGGTGATTGCAGCCATGAAATTAAAAGATGCTTACTCCTTGGAAGGAAAGTTATGACCCACCTAGATAGCACATTAAAAAGCAGAGACATTACTTTACCAACAAAGGTCCATCTAGTCAAGGCTATGGTTTTTCCAGTGGTCATGTATCGATGTGAGAGTGGGACTGTGAAGAAAGCTGAGTGCTGAAGAATTGATGCGTTTGAACTGCGGTGTTGGAGAAGACTCTTGAGAGTCTCTTGGAGTGCAAGGAGATCCAACCAGTCCATTCTAAAGGCAATCAGTCCTGGGTGTTCTTTGGAGGGAATGATGCTAAAGCTGAAACTCCAGTACGTTGGCCACCTCATGCGAAGAGTTGACTCACTGGAAAAGACTCTGATGCTGGGAGGATTTGGAGGCAGGAGGAGAAGGGGACGACAGAGGATGAGATGGTTGGATGGCATCACCGATTCAATGGACGTGAGTTTGAATGAACTCCAGGAGCTGGTGATGGACAGGGAGGCCCGTTGTGCTGCAGTTCATGGGGTCTCGAAGAGACAGACACGACTGAGTGACTGAACTGAACTGAATAATTATGGCAAAGGAGAAAATTCCAGAGCAAGCAGTGCTGTTGTAGTAGTGAGTACAACATGAAAGGCTTATTCTATAAGATACTAGTCCAGGGATGGCAGCTGTGGCTTCTAATTTTTTCCTATCACTTCCTAAGAGACTTTTGACCTGTCATTCAGCCTCCCCAGGCTTCAGTTTTCTCATCTGTAAAATAAGGGGCTCCAACTGGGTAGTCTCTAAAGTCCTCTTAGGCTTAAATATTTATGAATGGCTAATGAATGGGATATTTTATGGGTTTTATATATTTATTTTGCTATGAGAGAGTGAGTGAAGTGAAGTGAGTGAAGTTGCACAGTCGTGTCCAACTCTTCCCGACCGGGAGGATCCCCTGGAGAAGGAAATGGCAATCCACTCCAGTACTATTGCCTGGAAAATCCCATGGGCAGAGGAGCCTGGTAGGCTACAGCCCATGGGGTCGCAAAGAGTTAGACACGACTGTGCAACTTCACTCACTTCACTCATTATGAATGTATAATGAATGGGATATTTTATAGGTTTTATAGATTTATTTTGCTATGAGGGAAAAGTATAAACTAAAACTTATAGTCTGAATATCAGTTATCTACATTAACATAAAGTCCTGCATGTGAGGCATAACACACATAAGCTATGCACAGATACTATGTCATTTATTACTCACATCGCCTGAAGTTTCAGGTTACACAGTATGCACTATTTTGAATAGTTGAAAACCATCAACTATTCAGAACAAACTAGACTAGAGGTATGAGAAGGTCACCAATGGTTTTGCTCAGAGCTACCGAAAGCACACTGTCAAAACATGCTCCCTTCCCATTATAAAGGCCTTCAACCAAGCAACCTCTATGCAGAGGTTCTTCAGCTTTAGCAACTGCAGAATCACCTGGAGGGCTTGTTGGACCATAAACTTCTGGGCTCCACCCCACAATTCTGATTCAGTGGGTCTGTGGTGCTGCCTGAAAATCTGCATTTCTGGTAAGTTCTCAGGTGATAGAGATGCTGCTGGTCCAAAGACGCTCCTTTGAGAACCACAGTGTTACACATCCTTCATCTCTAAGAATAAAGGAGTTTTTATAAAACCAGAAAACCTTACTTCTGGGTAACAAATTTTTATGTTACTCCATCAAAAAATAGTTTTTGAATTAAAAAAAAAGATTATATAATGGCTCCATTTTCATATATAAAGTGAACTGTTGATGAACTCATAAAAGCTTCAAAATGAATTTTATTAGAAAATTAATTAAAGATCTCTGCATCTCACCTAAAATGTAATCACATTTGAATAAAAAGATTAACAATTTGAGAAATTTATTGTGTGTTAAGATGATTTTGCAAAATATATCCACTGTTTCTATAAAACTTCTTGGGAGAAAGCCTTCTTTTTACTGACCCATCACTTGTTAAATGTCTTGCTGAATTAATTTTTCCCCATTTGGGAAAAAGTAAACATTTCTAACTAATGTGATCAATACACCCATTTTCTTTGTAGAATTACAAAGTGATCACAAACATTGTTGTTAAGGTAGATAGATATTCTCTTTCCAATGAGGAGTTTCACATTTAAAGGGATGGTGACTCTGACAATAGGTGATGAGCTGAGCAACCTCACTTTGACATTAATGTATCATATTTCATCCTTTGCTAAAAGTTTATTTTTAATTACTTTTTTAAAATTTGTTCTTAGAGACATTTGAGACTCTTTTTTGGGTCTTGGAAGCAGATTTTCAGTGTTCCTCATATGTAAATTGACATTTAAACCCTTGGAATATGCTGAAATATTTAACATATTTATATAAATATGATTATATTTAAGTTGAAAGTCAAACTTAGCCATGATATTACTGCTTTCACTTAAGCTGATTCTGCAAAACTAAGTCATTTAAATAGAATTTGTGACTGACAAGTTTGGTATGATGTTGACCTTACACTTATTAGGTTAAATAGCACAATAAAATTATATACTCTCTTTTTTTTTTTTTTGTATAGTAGAAAAATTCATTCTACAGGAGGAAAATATACTCTTTTATTCCAGAAAAATGTGTATTCAGAGCTCACCTAGTCCCCTCTATATCATGGTGGAAAGCAAGGAATATGTGAAGGGGAGATAGGAACTAGTTTGATTATGGTCTAATGAAAGGAGACTATTCGGGGACAATGGAAACTTCTTTTTGCTGGTCTTTTTAAAAATGGAAAATATATTTCATTGATTCTCTTTATATGATCAGTAATAAGGTACAAATGAACTATTGCTTGGTTTCCTCTGGATGGATTTAATGCTACTTAAAACTGTTCCTTGAAACTATTAAGAAACTTCACTAGAGCAAATACAGTGGCTCTGTGTTAAGATTGTCATTTAGCAGTCTTTCGGGAGCTGGTGTCAGAAAACCTATTGAACAGGTTTAAGCACAAAGGATTTATTGTCTCTCACAATTGAAAACCCCAGGGGTAGTTTCAGGCATTCCAGGATTCTGGGCTCGAAGGGTGTGATCAAACTGACTGTTTTTCACCCTTCTCTGACTTTGATTATCTTAGTTTCATCCTTGGGCTCCACAAAGCAGCCCAGCAACTCTGGGCTCTCCCTTCCTGGGACCTGATGACTGTGGCAGCTCCAGGCTCACATTTCTCCATTTCTAGTTTCAGACTGTGGTGGCTTTGTAATGTGTCATCTGGGCTAAACTAAATGATGTTTCTCCGAGTTCTCCTGACTAACTGTTTCCCGTTAGGCTTGGTAACAAGAGTCATCTGTGGACGATTTGGAAGGTCACCGTGGAGCAGTAGCCACTGTGATTCTTGGAAGGTGAATGTAGGCATGTCTCCACGGCAGCTCCCGACTCAGCTTGTTGGTGAGGGGCAGGTGATTGGCTTGCCCTTCTGCAGCCAGAGTGCCACTTGTCCTGCAGAATATCCACAGCAGCAGGGTTGCAGGCTTGGAGTCAGAGAGGGACCAACAACTGTGCCAGTAACAGACAAACGAGAGTCTAGTTGTCCCTGCTCTTCCTCAGTCAAGTATTTATCTTTTCTTTCCCTCAGCCTGACCTTAAACTTCAAGCTCGGTGCCATAGGCAGAAGGAAGAGCCAGGCCAAGACTCTGACCAGCTCTCACATATGCATCAAATCAAGTCACTGTAATAAATCCTTATTGTATATCAATGCTGATGGTTCTGCTTTCCTTAGTGGACTTTGATAGGTAGGGCAATAGTAAGTATTTCCTGATAACCCCAGTAGAAGAGTCCTGATGAGGCCAGGTTTTCGGTTTTGTGCTCATCTTTCAGTCAATCACTAAGGGCTGTAACCAGTGAACCTTTGGTCAGACCTGGGTCTTTTGCTCCTTCCTTCACCCCCACCACCACCCTATTCAAACCACTGGATTTGGGAGTTTTCAGTCAACAGATAGAATTGAGTTTTGTTCCTGGAATGGGGAGGAGGTGGATGCTGGGGATGTCAACAGCAATTTTCCATTTAAAATGTGAAGTTATATAATCTCAGCACTATTTCCTATACCAGGAAAAACTTTTTCCCTCGAGTGTAATTCAAGACTCTAGTCATCTGAGCCCTTCTCACGAGACTGGGCAATGGGCCCGCTTCTATAAACTTCTGCACTAAATCAAATGCTAAGTAAGTGAAACCTCACCAGCAATCTGCCCTTCACATACCACTTTATAAAATATGGGTGACATGGCCGAGCCATCTAAAACCCCATCAAGATTCTGAGTTCACCTGACCCGGGAGGTTCAGGGGCAGTTCTCCTATTACTCCTAATTGTTCTCTTTTAAGCAGTATCTGTAACTTAGTCCATGCACCTCAACTGCTGCCAGAAAGAAGCTGACTGGGAGAGAGAGAGAGAGGAGGATTTCCCAGAATGACTAACTGAGAAAATTGTAGTTCAGATTGAGTGGCAGGCATCACTTGCCTGTGGGGGGGTGGGGGTGGGGGGTGGAAATGATGGCAAAATCCTTTGAACAGTCTCTGAAAATCATGAAAGCAAGTCCAAGGTCAGGAGTATTTCTATCTTTTTCAGCCATCTGACTTTTCATTGGAGACCTTTATCTCTACTTCTGAATCAGTAATAACCTCTAAATGCTGCCCAAGGGAAATGTAGAACAGCAGTGTGAACAAAGTAAATCAGATGATTCTAAGACAGCAGTGAAAAATCCAAAATGATACAAAAGGGATACACGGGCAAGGGTGGTGTATTTCTTTGCTTGTTTTGTATACAGAGCAACGTTATAAAGATAAAACTCACAATTCATCTGGTCCATTTTTAAGAGCCTATAAACATTTTCTTTCTTAATACAAGTTTCTGTTTAATATGTGTTTAATATATGTTCACTTATAGTCATCAATTACCCTGAGTGGAGAAATGCTCTTCAGGAGGGAATATCATATTATGTTTTTTTAGGATGAAGTTAAATGCTGTGGATTGTGGAGAAATAAGAGATTAGTGATCAAGGTTATTCAGGAGAAGATGAGAGAGCACTTGATGTTACATTCCTAAAGCTATTTTCAAGAGGTTTCACTGATAGGTTGGAAGAAAAAGAATCTAAAGTCCTACTTTCATGTTCTTAGAGAACGTTTCTATTTATTTCCATTTGGACTGCTGAGAAGTTTACTATATGCCTAGGGATAACAGTCCAAGTTCTAATGTGAGAGCTGCAAACCCCTGTAAGTAATTAATCCAATGCCCTGGGTTCTTGCCTTGAGCAAGGTTCTAAATCTTTTTTTAATGAGAGCTCATTTTGACCACTTAGTATGTTCTGTATTTATCTACTAGAAAATTTTATTAGTGTGCTAGTACTCCCATAACAAAGTACCATAAAATGGGTGGCTTAAACGACAAAAATTTATATTCTGCCAGTTCTAGAGGCTAGAAATCCAAGATCAACTCTCTGGCAGGGTTGGTTTCCTGAGAGGCTGTGAGGGAAGGGTGTATCCTAGCCTGTCTCCTGTCTCGTGCACATGGTTGTCTTCTCTGTGTCTTCACGTGGTTTTGTCTTGGTGCGTGTGTCTGTGTCCTAATAGCTTCCAGTTTTGGAGTGAGGCTGATCCTAGTAACTTCATTTTATCTTAATTACCCTTTAAAGTGCCCTATCACCGAATCCAATCACAGTCTTAAGCCCTGGGGGGTTAGGAGTTCAACGTATGAATTTGGAGGGGACACTATTCAGCCTAAAACAAAAATGATTTTTTTAAAAAAATTTAGTGAAATCAGCTACTTTGTTTGAATGCATTTTATATAATCCTGCAATGAGTCTTATAAAAATGTTGCGTCCTTGCTTCTCTATCATAGGCAAATCATAGATGCCTGAGAAATGATGGATGTTCCAGAGCCACAGAATGAGCAGATTGTAGTGAGGTGACCCACCTAGACAGCTGGACCTTTTCACTGCATTGTCCTTTTATTTCAAGCAAGATGTAGCATCACATTCTGCTTGTCAGAACGAATGGAAAATATCGGTGTAGATAAAGATACCTGTAGATGATTTTCCTTGGCTCTTCTTTCTTGTCATTTTAGGATCTGAGTGCTGCAAATAAAGAATGCTCTTTCTACAGGTGGAGAACATGAAGAGAGTCTAAGAATAGTGTTGTGGGTAAGGATTATGACATGATTCTGGACTTTTTGGTGTGAACACAGATATGCCTGGGAAAGCAAATATCTTTTATTGAGCAAAATAAAATAAAGGGAGGCTTAGATCACCCAGAAAGCAAAATGCGCAAATCTGGGAAATTTGTCCTGACAAGTGTGTGGGTGGGGAGGGAAGAAGAGGTATGCTAGACTCCCGAGGGAGTCGAGTACATCATCCTGGGCAGAGATTTGAGAGAAACGGCAGAAAAATCTCTAGCTGGAAACAGCAGTTGAGAGTGAAGGGTGAAAAGTCTTCCCCACCATTGTTTCTCACAGGCCTTTCAGGAACATCAGGGTAAACAAGCCTGGAACTGAGGGGTTTCCTGAGACTTGGAATTTTCTTTGCTGAAACCAGGAAAGTCCCAGGCATACTGAAACAGTTGGTCACTCTAGGTATAAAACACTGAAAGATACTGCTGAAAATAAGAGTGGCAACTGGGAAGGATAACTCTTTCAATCATTATCAGGCATTTTGTACCATAGGGTCAAATAATCACAATACTTAAAGCTGTGTTAGAAAAAGACATGGGATATTTTTATAGCTGAAGGGAGACATGGAAAGTACCAAGAATGTGTCACTGACTTGGAGACGGATTGTCTTGAGAAATGGGCAAAACTGAAAGTAAGTACAAGGTGCAAAAGTTGACAGGGAGAGATAATGAATGCAAACTTTGCTAACTACAATTGTAGCTGAGGAGCAGAACTGATAAAACTCTTGCCACTCTGATGTGGATAATCTTTGGAATGATACCTGTAAGTGTGTTACTTAATTATCAGTTTCTCTGACCACAAAGCACTGAATTATTAACTTAGTTCAGTAAAAAAAAAAAAAACACACAGTGGTTAAAAAAAAGTGCACATTTACTGAGCAGTATATGGGAAGGTGTTCTTGCCTGGAGAATCCCAGGGACGGGGGAGCCTGGTAGGCTGCCGTCTATGGGGTCGCACAGAGTCGGACACGACTCAAGTGACTTAGCAGCAGCAGCATATGGGAAGGATATTTGTCAAAGTGGTTATTTTTGTTTATAAAAACCAGTATTAAGCATAACCATGTGCACATTCAATTAATTCATTGAACTATAGTCACTAAGTCGTCTCTGACTCTTTTGCAACCCCATGGACTGTAGCCAGCCAGGCTCCTCTGTCCATGGGATTTCCCAGGCGAGAATGCTGGAGTACATTGACATTTCCTTCTCCAGGGGATCTTCCCAACCCAGGGTCAAAGTCTTGTCTCCTGTATTGGCGGGAGAATTCTTTACCACTGAGCCACCTGGGAAGCCATATAGTTGATTTACAATATTATGTTAGTTTCAGGTGTGTAGCATAGTGATTCCATATTTCTAAAGATTATAATCCATTTAAAGTTATTACAAAACAATGGCTATAATTCCATGTGGAATTGTGGCTATAAGCAACAATATATCCTTGTTGCTTATCTATTTCATACATAGTAGTTTGTATCTCTTAATCCCGTACCCCTATCGTGCCTGTCCCAGCTTCTCTCTCCCCATTGGTATCCACTCGTTTGTTTTTTGTATCTGTGAGTCTGTTTCTGTTTTGGTATATGCATTCATTTGTTTTATTTCTTAGATTCCACATTAAGTGATGACATACAGTATTGCCTTTCTCTGTCTGACATATCTCACTAAGCATAATACTCTAAAGGTCCATCCATGCAGAATTTCATCCTTTTAGGGCTGAGTAATATTCCATAATATACAAATACCCCATTTCTTTATCTGTTTGTCTGTTGACATACACTTGGATTGCTTCCATATCGTGGCTATTGTAATTAACTCTGCTATGAACATTGGAGTGCATGTGTCTTTCTGAATTAGTGTTTTCGTTTTCGGCTATGTCTGTATGCAGGCCAGGAAGCAACAGTTAGAACTGGACATGGAACAACAGACTGATTCCAAACAGGAAAAGGAGTACGTCAAGGCTGTATATTGTCACCCTGCTTATTTAACTTCTATGGAGAGTACATCATGAGAAATGCTGGGCTGGAAGAAGCACAAGCTGGAATCAAGATTGCTGGGAGAAATATCAATAACCTCAGATATGCAGATGACACCACCCTTATGGCAGAAAGTGAAGAGGAACTAAAAAGCCTCTTGATGAAAGTAAAAGAGGAGAGTGAAAAAGTTGGCTTAAAGCTCAACATTCAGAAAACGAAGATCATGGCATCTGGTCCCATCACTCCATGGGAAATAGATGGAGAAACAGTGGAAACATTGGCAGACTTTATTTTTGGGGGCTCCAAAATCACTGCAGATGGTGATTGAAGCCATGAAATTAAAAGAGGCTTACTCCTTGGAAGACAAGTTATGACCAACCTAGATAGCATATTCAAAAGCAGAGACATTACTTTGCCGACTAAGGTCCATCTAGTCAAGGCTGTGGTTTTTCCAGTAGTCATGTATGGATGTGAGAGTTGGACTGTGAAGAAGGCTGAGTGCCGAAGAATTGATGCATTTGAACTGTGGTGTTGGAGAAGACTCTTGAGAGTCTCTTGGAGTGCAAGGAGATCCAACCAGTCCATTCTGAAGAGATAAACCCTGGGATTTCTTCGGAAGGAATGATGCTAAAGCTGAAACTCCAGTACTTTGGCCACCTCATGCGAAGAGTTGACTCATTGGAAAAGACTTTGATGCTGGGAGGGATTGGGGGCAGGAGGTGAAGGGGACAACCGAGGATGAGATGGCTGGATGGCATCACTGCCTCGATGGACGTGAGTCTGAGTGAACTCTGGGAGTTGGTGATGGACAGAGAGGCCTGGCATGGTACAATTCATGGGTTCGCAAAGAATCGGACACAACTGAGCAACTGGACTGAACTAAACTGAACACAACAATGGAATTACTGGATTATGAGGTAGCACTATTTTTAATCTTTTGAGGAACCTTCATACTGTTTTCCATACCGTCTGTGCCACTTTACATTTCCATCATCCCTATACAAGTGTTCCCTTTCTTTACTCTCATGAACTTTTTATATTTGTAGACATTTTGATAATAGCCATTCTGAAAGTTGTGAATTGATATGGTTATTTTGATTTACATTTCTCTAATAATTAGTAATGTTGTGCATATTTTCATGGATGTGGGATTTACAACACTTTATTGCATGTTTTCTGGTTGTTTTTGTAGTTCTGTGTAAGCTTTCTTTGTTTCTTCGCTTGTGGTTTGATGATTTTCTTTAGTAGTATGCATGTATTCATTTCTTTTTAGTTTTTGTGCATCTATTGTAGCTTTTTGAGTAGTGGTCACCATGAAATTCACCTGTGTTAACCTGTAATTATATCTACTTGTTTTATACTGGTAGCCATTTAAGGTCAAACATATTCTAAAAGATCCACTTTGTTTACTCTGCTTCCCTATGTTTTGTCTTTGACGTCATATTGTATATCTTCATGTTTATCCCTTAACTGTTTGTTATAATCACAGTTACTTTTACAACTTTTTGTGTTTTCATCTTCATACTAGTTTTTTTAATTGGTTGATACTCAGCCCTTACTCTATACTCGCCATTCCCAGTGGGATTTTCCCTTTCTGATAGATTCTTACTTCTTTTCTACTTAGAAAAGATTTTTTAACATTTCTTTTAGGGTCAGTTTAGTATTGATGAACTCTTAGTTTTGGCTTGCCTGAGAAAAAAAAATCTTTCCTTCTATTCTAAATACTAATCTTGCTGTGCAGATTATCCTAGGTAGCAGGTTTTTCCCTCTCAGCACTTTGAATATATCATATCACTCCCTTCTGGTTTGCAAATCTTCTACAGAAAAATCAGCTGATATACTTATGGGGGTTCCCTTTTTTATGACACTGTTTTTCTCTTGATGCCTTTAGAATTCACTGTTGAACTTCTGCTATTTTAATTATGATATATATTGGTAAGAGTCTGTGTGGTTCATTTTATTTGGGACCCTCTATGCTTCCTGATCTAAATACCTGTTCCCTTCTTCAGGTTTGGGAACTTTGAACCCATAATTTCACCAAATACATTTTTGATCACCCAGTTTCTGTCTTCTTCTGGGATACCTATAATGCAAATATTGTTTTGCTTGATATTATCCCCCAAATCTCTTAAACTGTTTTCATTTTTGTTTCCTCTTTCTGCTGTTCTGATTGGTGGTTTCCATTATTCTAACTTTCAGATCACTTGTGCAGTTCTTCTGTATCATTTAGTCTGTTCATTCCTGCTAGTAGGTTTTACATTTTAGTTACTGAATGCTCCATTTCTGATTGGGTCTTTTGTATTTTCTAATTCCTTATTAAATTCTTTGTTCATTTATTCTTTTCCCTAATTCAGTTAGCATTCTTATTATTAGATGTGGTTTGAATTATTTATCTGTTAAATTTTTATTAGTTTTATTATTTCTATTTTTTTCCAATGGTTTTCTGTTTCCATTGAGACCAGTCCCTCTGCCTTTTCATTGCTTAACTTTCTCTGTCTCTATGAATTTATGTAAAACTTTCTCTGTCTCTATGAATTTATGTAAAACTTTCTCTGTCTCTATGAATTTATGTTACTCACTGCAGACAAGAAGGGGTGTCCTTATCTCCGAGTGTCCTTATAGAGACTGCTTGGGCCAAGTACCTTTGGTTGAAGAGCTAGATACGATGTGAATGCATGTCCGTGTTTTCTTGGGTTATGCCTGTACCATCACCTTGATAGGCAGTGGGGCTGGAGGTGGAGTGGCTAGATCCAGAGCTGAGTTTGAGGCAGGGCTTCTCCTCTGCTCAGTGTCTGTTTAACCACCTTTTGTGGAACTCTTTCCACAAAGGAGAGCAGTGCTGAAGCCTGAGGGGCCGATGCAGGCACTCTCGTGGGCTACGGTGTGTCAGTCACAGGGGTCCAAGCTGCCTGCACTGTGCCATCTGTGGAGGCACCAGCAGTTGTTGCCCTCACCTGCTTTACATTCATTCAGCCTTACCTCTGAGTCTTCTTTACCCTCACAGCTGGTCATGCCCTCCAGTCTCCACTGTCCCCGCCCTGTTGTGGAGTCTTGCCACATTGCCGGCAGGGCCCGCAGGGTCTCTCAGTATTCATGAGGGGGCAGATTGTGGTGGACCGGCCACCAGCAGTATTCCAGATTGCTTCTAAAGCACTGCCTTAGTCTGTGCCAATGATTACAACCCCCATTCCACCTAGATGCCACTCAAGGTCCAGTTGCCTCTGTATCCCACAGCCAGGCTCTTTCTCTTGTGCTGGCACCCCAGGTATAGTGTAGAGCTGCTTCATTAGTAAGTGGGGATGGAGCTTTCGTTCTGCTCAGGCTCGGGCATGTGGCAGGGCACTCACTGGGAACCAAGTAGCCAGTGGGGCGGTCTTCCGTCTGCCCTCTCCAGCCTGCCTCAGGCACAAGATGGCATGCACGCATGCTCCTCACCAGCGGAGTCCAGGCTTCTGATAGCTCTCCTGTTAGACCCAGCCAACCAGCCTAGGTGGCTCATCCTCCCTGGTTTGGACCCAGGACTGGGGGACCCAATAAGTGGCTCAAAACACTCCCTCCTGAGGGAGCACCTCTGCCCATGTTATCTCCCTTCTCCCCTGAGTCCCCTCCTAGTCCCAGCCTGATCAGCTTGCTTCCCTTCCTTCCTCCTGATCTTATGTGTATCTTTCTTACAGTCTTGGTTGTGCAGAAGTCTTTCTACTCTCTTTAGTTAGTTTTCAGTGATGGTTATACCACATGTAGATGCATTGTTGATGTGTTCATAGGGAGAGTTGAGTTCCACGTCTTCCTACTCTGCCATCTTGACTGATCTCTTCTGTACTTTAAATTTAAAACATGAAGAGGGTTTGGAAAGCTTTGGTGTCTAATTTTGTGATATTTGTGGCTTCTTAGAAATGCTTTTAAAATTAATTAGAACATGACTGTGACTTCATGTGGATGCAGTTATCAACCAAACTATCAATTAGCAGTCAAGGAGCACTAATTTGTGTTAAGTCATGCACCCTATGTATGAGAAATGATCCAAATAAATTTAAATGGGGATTTACTGTTTTGATTGTGACAGTCTTGTCAGTGTGGTCTCCTCTGCTTATTTTCCTTTCTCTTCCTCTTCATCCTTATCTTTCTCCTCCTCCTCCTCTTTTCCCTCCTATTTGTTTTCTCTCATTGTCAAAAAGAATAGAAGTTGACCTATTATTCTCACAACAATATTTGAAGTGTCTCCTTCTATGAAAGCAATGTTCATCGCTTGACTATCATGTCTAAAGCACCATGCAGGGCATGGGATACAAATAAGGAAAATCTTTCCATCCTGACATTTTCTATCTAGTGGATCACTAGACAAGCAAATAGGTAATTATAGATAAAACAGGACAGACTTGGTCATCAGTTGAATTCACATATAGAAAGGCCATTACTGAATGTTTACTATCATCATGTATTTACACAACATACTAACGTGAGAAGTAGTGAGGCCAGTTGCCCTCCTTAATTCTTCTGTGGTTTGTGGCATAACAACAGACATACTTGTGTTAACCATAAGTTGTTCTATTTAGCTGCCAAAGCTCATTTGGCGGCTAATTTCAACTGTGGTACATAGTGAAAGCAGTTGAACTCGAAGGCTTTTCTTCTCTCCAGACTACCGACCACTTAAATACCATTTTTCTATGTGCTAGGAATCAGAATAAGTACAATCGACCAGCTTTCCTGCCTTCTCAGTCCCATTTGTATATTGATAGTGTCTGTATTATTTAGAAGCAAAAATCACCTTCAAATGGAAAGTTTCTAAAATCTTACAAAAGGTTCCTTATTAAATATTACAGTGACAACTACATTAATGCACTCCTTGATTCCTTGAGGGCAAAGGGCACTTGGAGCACAACATTTAAAGCTCTGAGTAAATTCAGGAATCTATCAGTAAGTCCTGACTCAACAGAATTAACTCAGAATTTACGGGCAGGGCTCTTATATTAATAAGGGAGATTGTATTTCCAAAACATTCCAGTGTTTAAAAATGTCTTAGAAAAACTACAACCCTGACTAAACAGTGCTCAAGTAGAAATAATTCTGCAACTGAGTACTTCATACAGGAAAAGACCTGAGAGAGGCCCAGTTATAATTAACTGTGAAGGTGTAACTTTGACAATTTTATCTCTAGAAGAAAAATAAACATTTTAATGATTGGGATATTAAAAAAAAAATGGTTTCCAGGACATTGGATAAAGTATTTGGAAAAAATCTCTGGAGCAAGGTGGGTCAATGTAATGTGTCTCCCCAAAACTCTCTAACATAAAATTGTAGACGATAAAAGCACATCTTTGAACTGATTATCTAAAATGTTATATTATATAGGATTATAGTATAGGACAGCTCATTCAAATTATCTATATACTAGCAGTTTTCAATGATATTCTGTGGTGTAATAGATTTTTTATGTTTTTAATAGGCTACTTATATAAACAATTTTATTTTCCGTATAAACACATACTTTTATTGTCTGTAGCACTTTATGAAAAAAGTGTAATCAAGTACCTACTTCAAAGTCTTGTTATTGTCATTTTTTTTTCCTTTGGGTAATAATAATAGATTGAAATTTCTCTCTTTATGCTTCTTGTCTAGTGCTGGATCAATGCCATGATTTCCAAGATGGTTGGATAAATTCACTGGTAAAGCAATTTGTGTTTATATCAGTTACATTCATATTGTGCAGAATTATTAGACTCCTTTGACCCAGAAAATATATCATAACTCACTGGAAATGCAAATCAGAAAACTTAAAATTGATTATCAGATTTTATTTCAACAGTCTAAGTATTGTTTCCATACTCAATAGCTCATTATCCAGAAAGACAGGTCATTCCTGAAGAATAAAGTGTTTTGAGGAGTTTTCTCAGACTAAAAACATGAATAATGCAATAAACAAGTGCAAAGTAATTCATCATCAAAGGGAGGATGTTTGCAAGAGAGCTCTTGAGGCAAGTGGGAGACTTGTTAGGAGGTTTTGTTGATTGGCAAGGTTTCAAGGGAAAGGAAGAGAAAGGGGTTCCACTGCCATCTTCTGCCAGGGTTAAAACTTAGAACTGTGCCAAGGGAAGGTAAAGAGCCTTTGTAAGCACAGGAGATGAAGGCAGGTGGGGACAGGAGTAGTATGGAGAGCCACAGGCTATGAATGAGCCCAAAGCCAAAGGGCTGAGCAACACTGGGATCTGAGAGCACTCAGAATTTTCTACACTTCTTGGTGGTTCCCCCTTATTCTAGAGGTTCTTATAATGTTTTACAGCTTGATTCTCTGCATATTGTTACATCTTCACTCCCGCTTTATGATGTTAATTTCTCATCTTTATTTTAGAAGCATACCACCTGCATTAAAGATTACAAAATACATAATTTAAGATATATAATAGCTCTTTCCTTATGAGGATATGATATTTAAATATATTTTTTATAAATTTGTAATCATATCTTATGCTTGCCCTTCTCATAGTCCTGAACACCTAAGGATATAATTTATGTATCTAAAGAAAATGCTTTCTTTGGTTAGATAGCATCACTGACTCAATGGACTTAAATTTGAGCAAACTCCTGGAGACAGTAGAGGACTGTCTGACAGAGGGCCTCTGACAGAGGAGCCTGATATTCTGCAGTCCTTGGTGTTGCAAAGAGTCGGACACATCTTAGTGACTAAACAAGAACCATGCTTTCTAACTAAAAGCTAAAATAAAAACGTAATGTTGGATGAGAAAAGAAAGCAAAAAAGGATTCATAAAGTATGTAGGCCTTCATATATAATGCATGCTAAATATGTAAAATTATTATACATTATTTATGATTACGTGCATACATATATAATAAAAGTATAAAGGACATGCATGGGGAAATGCATGGCTATTTTCGAGGACTGATCACATTTAGAGAGGAAGAAACAGATGAATAGTGGGGCACTGGCTGTTTCTATTACATTTTAATTTTTTCTAAATGGAGCTTTGAACCATATGTAGCAACATATTACAATGTGCTTAATCTAGTTATTTTTGCATATGGATGCTTACATGAGCAGTATATTCTGTACTTTATGTTGGAAATACTTGATAAGTAAAAATACATTTAAAATTAAAACAAAGAAAAGCCTAAACCCCTATTTTTCTCTTAGGAAAAATCCTAACAGAATTCCTCATCAAGCAGATCTTGAATAAAATGCTTCATTAAGCAGAATCTCAAATCACTTACCACTCTCAGTTACCCTCTCTACTTCTTTGAAAAATGTGCTTTCATTTTACATAAAATGGTAAGGATGTTACCTTTAAAACAATTGGTTTTTATGTCTTACTGTTTTATAAAGGATAACTCATAAGGCATGAACTGAGTATACCAGGAACTGAGAAACTTTGAGAACATTATAGATCTCCTGGAAAACATTAAAATTACATACAAAGTACATAGCATATGATTTTCTTTCCATACAGGGAGGTATGTTGTACTGAAAGAAGTCTGAGCTTAGTATCAGAATACAGGTTCTACCTCAGTCCTACTATTTAATAATAGTTAAACCGTAAGCAAGACAGTTACCTTTTCCAGGTCTTTGTCTCTTCATCTGAGAAACTGAAGACTTGAAATTCTTCCTAGCTGTGGGTCCTGTCAATAGGAGGCGGAGTCAGGGAATGTTAAGGAAGTAGGTTCTGAGGTCAAATGAGGGCAGACTCTTATCCCTTCCTTATAGGCTATGTGAGGACTGAATAAAATAATACGAGCATGGCCTTTCAAACAGTGCTTTGCCAGAGTGAGAAGCCTCAGCTTATTTATTTATTTATTTTTTACTGTGATAAAATGCTGTGATTCAATTTCCCCAGAAACAAAGTAGCCTTGTGAAATCTTATGATACTAAATGCTTTATTTTAGTTTATCACAAATAAAGTACTTCCACTCTATTTCACTGCATTCCAGGTTTGAAAAGACCTTGGCTCTTTGTCCTGGCCCTGGAGGAGTTAGGAATGTACCTGAGATAGTAAAACAAAGTACATGAGATAATAACTAATTCATATATGGCTCTGTTCAATGAAGAGCTAGGTGGTGAGGTTCATAATCAATCCAGGAGAAGGGGGATGAGACACAGCAGCCCTGGAGCCTGAGCTGGGACCAAATGATTCAATGAACAACATGGGAATTTAGCTAGGTCTCCGTGTTCACTGTTATCTCTCCCAGCCATTGTCAGTGCTAGTTAACAGATTGGAATAGCAAAGTCCTGAGTGCTTTCATCACCGACAAGGAACACTCTGGGTTCTGGGAAGAAGCTGGCTTAATTTATTTACAACTTGGGGCGTGGATGGATAACTTCTTTCTTAAGCAAGAAGTCTATGTGCCAAAATTTACATTCTTCCACTCAAAAGTATGAATTCCATTCTGTTCTAAAGCTCAAATGCTCTTTCCAAACGTACTATTTACTTTCTAATCCTCTCTGCCAGGAATCTTTCTGCCTGCTCATTACTGATCTCCCACTCAGTGAGGCAATCATCCTCAGTTTCTTAGGTTGAACCAGAAGAACCATTTAACCCTCACGGAAGGAGGAAGTAAGCCTGGTGCAGAGGCTTACTGCCCACCATTGTCGTCTAGAATGGTCAATGTCATCCCCTCTAGGAGGAAGGCGGCATCTCTTGGAGGGCTAGCCATTAGGTCCTTATAGGAAAGAGACCTTGGAGGACTTTATCCAGGGTCCTTCCAGCTGGCTGTGCGATGTGGTGAACTGCAGTAAGAAAGGTTCATAGACATTTACCAAATGGGTCGGCCTCTGCCTCCTACAAATTGCTGAGTTTATTTTGGCAAATTATTTAACTTCTCTGAGACTATTTTCTTATTTGTAAAATAGGGGGGGAAAATATCTACCTTAGTGAATTATTGTAAGTAATAAGATAATTTATGCAAGGTACTTAGCAAAATAGTCAAATAAGTGTCATCTCTGTGTGTGGCACAAAGAATTAAAAATATACATACTCCCATCACCTTGCCCTTTCCTCTCTTTTGATAAAGGAAACAACATCATCTCAAAATAGTGATATTTAATATTTTACTATTATTCTCTGGAAAATATAAATAGGAAATTCATATCTCAAATAATTGAAATAAAAATCCAAGACTTTAGCTGGTTGAGAGGCCTGCTCTGAGCAGAACAAAGTCACACACAGTTCTTTGATGCAGCCCAGACAACTTAAAGTGGTGTTGATTTCTTTAGCCCACAAGTATTAACATTTTGCTTGTATGAGCAAACTCCCCTTTGCTAAGACTTTTGAACATATCCTTCCAACATCTAAGTTTTTGTTTTGTTTTATAGTTACTCATATTTGTCATGTTGTTTGGTATAAAAGGATTTTGAATGAGGAGGGTTTTCAGTGAGTCAAGTCAGGTAATTTCAGAAATCTGATTTAGAATCCAAACTGAGTTAGTGTTCCCTTTTTAGTCCCATGTCAATAATTTCATTCACTTCAGCTAGCTCACTAATATACAAAACTAATCAAATCTTTGAAACTCTTCCATCCTCTCTTTTGTACTGCCTTTTACAAGGAAGAACAAACAAATAGCACTCTTCTTGACTGAAAGGAACTACACAGAACTGATACCTGACTTCTGTATTTACATCATGGTTCACTCTGTGTTCTTCGTGCGGCATTGGTCTTAGAAGAGTAATGGCTAGAGAGTGGCCCAAGCATCTCACAGCCTTCCATTAGTGACAGCATTTCTGGAACTCAAATATTTTCTTTGTTATCTCTGGCTTTAAAAAATACAAAAGATATCCAGACCCCTTCCTGAAAGGACTCTGATGAAACCATACATGGCTAAGGAGAGAAAGGATATAACTGTGTACTCTCCAAGGTCATGAGGTGGGCTTCCCTGGTAGCTCAGCTGGTAAAGAATCCGCCTGCAATGCAGGAGACCCCAGTTCGATTCCTGGGTCGGGAAGATCCCCTGGAAAAGGGGTAGTCTACCCACTCCAGTATTCTTGGGTTTCCCTGGTGGCTCAGACAGTGAAGAATGTTCCTGCAATGTGGGAAACCTGGGTTCGATCCCTGGGTTGGGAAGATCCCCTGGAGGAGGGCATGGCAAACCCACTCCAGTATTCTTGCCTAGAGAATCCACATGGACAGAGGAGCCTGGCAGGGTACAGTCCATAGGGTCACAAAGATTCAGACACAACTGAGTGACTAAGCACACACACTCAAGGTTATCAGCTAACAGTAATGAAATGGATTCCACAAAGTATTTTCAACTTTATCAATGCCTTCTTCTTTTTTTTTTGAATCTTAGTGATAGAAGTAAGGAAAGTTTATCAAGCAGTAACTGTCTGTCAGGCATTTCTACTAAGTGAAGTGCCTTAATGTGCATAGTGCCTACCGATAAGGCGTAGGTGACATTAATGTCCTTTACTAATGAGGCCAATGAAACAGAGAAGTGAATACGTTGTGGTCACACAGCTTGTAAAGTTAGGCCTTGGAATCATACTCGAGTCTGGATTCTTACTCAAGCAGAAGCACATCTGGAGAGCATTCTTTAAAAAGGCTGAAATTTGTTTAAGGATGTTGTTGCTTCCGGATGTCATTTGATTGTGTGAACAAGATAGTTTTTTGAAAAGGCGACTCCCCACCCAGATTCAGGCTCCAGTTTGAACAGCTTTGCCTCGACTATAGCTACTTCAGTGTTTTCTTGTATACAGTGAGGCTCCCAGCTCTCTTTCAACATAAGATTGTTGTAGGGATTAGCAGGAAAGACACAGATGATATTAAGTTATTGATTGAAGACCCATTTTAAGATTATTTTCTGGGCTTATTATAAATTCTCTTGTCATGTACTCAATATGTTTACTATGGTAATGCTCAACTAATTATTTTAAATATTCATTATTTTAGGAAGAGAAATAGTAAGTTTCCACAAAGAATATGTATTTCACTCTCTTTCAATGTATATATTTCATTATATTTCATCATATAGATAAGTGAAAGTGAAAATCACTCAGTCGTCTGACTCTTTGCGACCCTGTGGCTATACAGTCCATAGAATTCTCCAGGCCAGGATACTGGAGTGGGTAGCCTTTCTCTTCTCCAGGGGATCTTTCCAACCCAGGGATCAAACCCAGGTCCCTGCTTTGCAGGCAGCTTCTTTAGCAACTGAACTTGAGGGAAGCCCCCTCATATAGATAAAAGGTAGACAAAATGGTGTTTTGAGGGGAAATGCTAAAAAAAGAACTAAAGAAGCTTAAACCATAGAAATGTGTTATATGTAAGCAGGTCACAATGGAGAGATCAAAAAGTATGAATCAGAAATATTTAGAAGAAACTTACTTTTCCCCCCTAGTAGGTAATAAGCAGTGAAATAAAAGAGACTTTCCAGTAATAGGTAGGAAGGAAATGAGTAGTGATAGCATAGTTAATGCTGAAAGAGAAAGTGACCTTCATTACTGAGAACATTTTCTTCTCGTGACATAGTGCAAGATATTCTGTGGATCCTTTTTCAACGGAAATGTGCATTAATGAAAACAAATATCCTTTTACTCAAATCTTATATGGGAAGTATGACAGGGCATAGACTATTCTGAACCACTAGTTTAATTATCATTCAATCAGTTTAATTATCATTCATTCTTACAACTGCATTGATTCCAATTTACAAGAGCACCTAGAAAGTCACTATTTTCCTGATTTTCTTGACTTTATTGCCTTATAGGCATTTAAAGATTTTAGAATATATTAATAGCTTAAGTAAACCAGAACTGCTATCATATACAGATACCAACCCCTATTTATTGTTGTTCAGTCACAAAGTCATGTCCAACTCTTTGCAACCAACCCCTATACCATTCTTTAAATACAAATATCATGAATAGGTATAGCTGAGGATAGAACTTAATTTAATGTCATATATATACTTATTTTTCATTTAAAAAGAATTGTTAAAATTCAATACAATTAAGAAAGAAACGTATGATTTGAAATCTTCTACTAAGATCTTTCACCACAGAACAACTTAAGTTTTTATGTCAGGACTTCCAAATATAGTAATATCATACTTATCTAGAATTATAATTCTATAATTCCATATAAGTTTAATGTGATTAGATAGTAAAATCTTATTCTTTATAAACCATTCCATTCATGGTTTTTAAACATCTTATCACATTCCTTCTAAAATACTTTATAACATTTCCTGCCAGTGTATACTAAGTAAACTCTAAATATAATTTAACTACTTCTGAATGATGTAGGTTGTTCTGTATTCTAACTTTTTGTAAAAGTTTTAAAATTCTTCTGTTCTCTTCCTTTTCTGTTGCCCAGCTTTTCATACTTCAGCTCTTGCTGATAACCAGGGCTTATCTGTCAGCTTACTTGTTTTTTTCAAAGTTGCTATTTCTAATCTGTTATAACCATAGAAACCAGATAATAGTTCTTGTCTGAACTTAGAGTTAACAGGCTCTAAGTTCAGTCTCTCTTTGGTCTTGTTAACATTGATTTAGCTTATTTAGGGACCTATTATATTTCATCCCATAGTCTAATCTGTATTATGGATGGTTGACATTTCCAGACCTGAAACCTCTGATTCAGTTAGGAAAGTGAAAAGGTGGAGGGTGGGGCATCCAGGCAGCCCAAGCAACATGGTTAGAGGCAAGAATGGATGTTGGAAGTATAGTGTGTTTTGAAAGCTGAATTTAGGAAGGCTGCAGCCTGTACTGTAAGAGAAAGAGAATGCATGTGGAATGTGGCAATAAGAGACAAGGAATGGAGCAATAAGCAGAGGTGAAATGCCAAAGGTTCTTATATTTCACACTAAGGAGCTTTAACTTGAACATTGAAGTGTAAGATGCCCTTAAAGTGTTTTAGAGAAGGCAGCGTCATGATCAGATTTGTATTTTAGAAAGATTACTTTCATGTCCCTGTGAAAATATTGGTATAAATGGCTAGGGAAATCACATTTATATTAGGTATTAAATTAGCTTGCAGCATTTGATTCAGTAGCTGAAATAACAGAAGAGGGTTGTTTTTAACCCTTCTTTATGACTTCTCATATTCATACCTAAAATATAATAAAAACTATGAAAACCTGAGTTAAAACTCAAATGTGACAATGATAGTTTACCTCCTTTAAGGAATACAAAGAAAAGAATCACTGCCAGTTTATATGGGCTCTTTGGAAAGTTCCAGAGTACTCTGGTGTTTTTTGGCAACTGGCATATTACAGTAAAACTTGGAGAAAGGTCTAGAATGCCCTCTGTCATATAAAACATTCTAATTGAAAAAGAATCCCCAAAATGCAGAAAAGTTGAGCTGAAATATTATGAAATGCCAATTACCAATTATTAAAATTTTTCATCATCATTATCATTATTAGTATACATATGTAGCAATCATTATCTTACATTTTAAGTGATAAAAGAGGTGTTAAGAAAGTGGCTTGCTTAAACAGTGAATGACAAATATAAATATGCGAAAAGAGTCTTCATTTGAAGCTATGTAAGGATTTGGTCATAAGAGTGAGTTTTATTCTTTGTGCTGGTCCAAGATGGTAACCCCTATGTATACCAAACTGCCTGCACTAAGAAACTGAGATGGAACTCAGAGAAATTTTCTATTGTGTTGTCATGAGCATGGTAACAATAACAATAACAATATGGTAATGGGTGGTGGAGAGAAGAATGATGATTATTTAGTTTCACTCACTGGTAGCTGTGTCCCTTTGTTTTCAGGTATGGAAAATTCCTTTTAAAACTGTAGGAGAACCTAACTATAAGAAATTGTTTCCAATTCACTTTTTATTTAAGGAGCTAGAAGAAATAATTGAATTTCACGCCTTAATTTTGCCGATCAGGAAACTGAAGCTTATAAGATATACAAGGCTACTTAGTTGAGCAGTTTCAAAGCACCCTGCTTTTACAGACTTCAGAATTCAGTATATGTATCTCACGTGTTTAGTGTCCCTAAAATAACTCCTCCTTTGGGGTCAGTCCTTAAATCAATAATAGTGAGGGGCAGTAAGGCAGAAATGATTTAACACCACTGAAATCTGCTCCTTGATTGTTTCCTTGAATCTACTTGGCAGCTATATGGACATCCTGAGGTAAGTCTATATCACTTCTCTGCAGAAGGGCAGGGGATGTGGAAATTTGCCAATCAGCAGAGGAATGAAAGGCATAGATAAAATACCCAGGACCTACAGGTCTGTGGTCATATCTTTTTGCTTATGTGTTTCTTTAGCTGACTTCAGAATTTTGCTAGTCAAATGCTGTATGTTTGATCACCCAATGGCAAGAGTGTCTTGTGGCAGTGTTCTAGGCTTAGATTTTGTGAGCTTGGATGATAATTTTACACAGAAATACTTACTTTTGCTATTTGGATAGGTTTTTATTAGTTTGCTCATTTTCAATCTAGAATGAGAGTCTTGATTTATTATTAAGCTATTAAACTTTTAGTTTATTATTAAACTATGCTAGTACAATAGAATCAGCTTGCTTTATTTCAATAAGCTTATAGTGGTCTCTTTGCCAACCTAGGGAAAATCCTGAGAAAATATTCAGGTAATCAAAAAGTATGACTGAAAATTATATGAATCTAAAAATTGTGTGAGTAATTGTGTCTAGAATTCTGCTGGAAATGACTCATACAGATAATGTGTGGTCATCTATTGTATGCATCTGAGAGCAGTTTTGAGAGAAAATGTCCTCATATTCAAGATGTAGTGTGCTTCATATTATAAGCTGTAAAATACAAATGTTATACACATTGTGAGTATGAAAGCTTGATAGATATTCTTAGGAGCATAGTTTCATAAAATGCATGAATGGTGCGTATCGAATCAGCCTGTCTGGATGAGACACGAAAAGCTGAATCAGCTTCATTCTAAACCATTAACATCTGTGACCTTGGAACAAATCAATAGAATCTTTTCAGCTTGTCTTTGGGAGATGGTGTTAATTCAACTTCTAATTCAAGACAATTAATATCTATGGATCTCTCACCATGTTCCAGGCCCAAGAGATACAAAAAAACAAAATAGTAAACTTTCTTGTCCTCCCAGAGCCCACCATCTAGTTGGGAGACAGGTTTGTACACATTGAACCAAAATACTGATGTGGGTTATGATCATCACATAAGAAAGCATTAAAAGAGTAGATGATGCCTGAGGGTTGGAAAAAAAAACTGAGGAAGGGGGAAGATTCAAAGAGGACTTGATGTTTTTAAGACAGATATTTAAGGAAAAGTGCTTTTTTCCCTTAATTTTCATAAAATGCTCAAAAATCCTGTGGAGTCACACATCTTTTTTTTCCTGGCTTATCAGATATTTCCAGTTTTCTAATATGTGAACTACTTCTATTGCTAGAGAATTGATGAACTAAATTGACTTTTAAAAATATAATCATTCTGTCTTGTATTTGTTTACAGACTAGAGTTAGGAGGAAATGGGAAATATGGATCAGAAAAGATTAAGAATTGGCACTTTGGTCTCTACAAAGAAAACACTGTTTTCCCTGGACATTTTCATTACCAAACCCAAAGAAATAACAATCACAACAGAGAGCAAGTATCTCATTTAGGTTTCTTAGCGATTATATATTTGTATATAATTCATATGTAGAAGGGGTATTTAACTAATTGTTTGGTTTCAGATGTCAGATTAGGACCAATGATTTGTTTCCTGGTTTTGGCTTCATAAAGGCAAAATTCTAACAGAGTGGCTCCAAATTCAAATGTAGTGCCTTGTAAATTAAAGAGCTATCAGTTTTCATATGGAAGGAAGATGACCACTCTTCCAAATAAACTTAGGCTCAGAGGTTATCGCCAAACATAAACATTTCCTCAAGAAACAATATTGGATGGACTCAAATAGTAAGAGTTTCATTCCACTGAGTAAGACGAAGATGACTGGCTCAAACATTAAAATGATTGGCTAAGAGAGGAAAATGAGCTAAAAATACCATTTTTCTATTGTCTGAACCATTTAGAAATGTTATATATCTACAGAATATAAAATATACATATATATATTTATATATAAATAAATAATATAAAAAGATAGGTTGAAAAAAATCTGACAAAATTGTTCCCCCTTGCATTATAAATTAAGAACCATCTGAGCAAATACAAACTATTCTATCATGCAGTGGATAAAATGAGATGTGTAGATGTATATGCAGATTTTTTTTGACAAATATTTACAAGATGTATTTAAAATGTGCATTTAAAACTTCAGTGGTAGGTGTGGATTAACCTTTTTAGTGCTTTATTTATAATTTTGCTTGACACCACAAGACTAACAGTGGTTCAACTTAGAGACAGCAAAGAAGCAGAACTCAAATTTTAGCCAGATTGTTCTGGATGTCATTTCTTCAAGCCAATGAAACCGCAGTGCTGAGTTGGATTTTTCTATTAATAGGGATTGATTTGATATTAACTGAGATTGAGTGACTTCAACGTTTGTTCCTATCAGCCAAAAGGAAAAGAGGACTTGTATAACTTCTAAAACATTCTTTCCTGGTCAAAGGTTGACAAAAGGGCCTGTAACATTTGGAATATTATCTGCTGCTATGTCTGCAGACCCTGGAGATCCGACTCCTTGTGCGTCCACACAGTGCCCTGACAGCTGTTACCTCTTATTTATTTTCTCTGAGCTGCAGGGATAATAGACTCTTGTCGAGGGCCGCCAGCACCGTTGTCCTAAACTTTCACTCTTTCCACTTGCAGTCTCCCTTCATAGAGAAATATGTCTTCATCTTGATATGACTTGAGGCAGGAGTCATTTTCATATTTTTATCTTCCCTACTGAAGATTGTAATTGACTTTAGAATGGAGTTGTTTTCTAGTTCTTGTTTAGTGTTGTTTCCTACACATAGCTGTCACCAAATGAACAGGTGTATTCTCAAAAGGCATGAGGTAAAGCTTTGTAGGAAATTGATGAGAACATGGTTTTTTCAAGCTCACCTCATTTCTTTCTTTGTGTGTGTGTGTGTGTGGATTACTGTACAGATCAGAGGATGGCATAGACATAATACATCTGGTTTTAGTGAATTGTCATGTCATATCCTTAAATATAATAAAAGAAACATGAGCTCAGTGATAGTATAGTTAGGTAGATTTATAGCTCACTGAACCACTAGATTCTCAGTCTCTTGATCACTGGCTCAGTGGAAGACTACTTTGTGGGAGATCATGCTGGAACACCATTCTGGAACTTACTGAAGTTACACAAATCAAAACAGCATTCTAGATGCTTGTCTGTATCATTATTTAAAAGCATACAGTATATACTATTAAAATAGAAATTCTTTTATATCTTTTGGAGAAATAGATAATTTTATGAGATACTGTTTTTCTAAGTCAGTATGATATCTCTTTTCTTTCCTGGGTCTCATGGTGGTCAACCTATTTCACAGACACTAGTGGGAAAATAATTGAAGACATGAGGATAAGAGTGAAACTATTGATTCAATGTTTATTAATTTGGGACATCACATTAGCTACATGGTAACCCAGATTCAACTTAGGGTTCTTGGTATATAGAAGAGCGGCTAGTGAAAGAGGAAACCAGTCAGAAAGAACAAATATAGCTTTGCTTTCCATGTGACCCTTCTCTTTCATTGCCTCATTTTGTTAGATAATTGAGTCAAACTGTAATATAGGAAGCTGGTGGAGGTGATGGTTGAGTTGCTAAGTCATGTCTGATTTCTGCAACTGCATGGACTGTAGCCTGCCAGACTCCTCTGTCTATGGAATTTTCCAGGCAATAATACTGGAATGAGTTGCTATTTCCTTCTCCAAGGGATCTTCCTTACCCAAGGACCAAAACCACATCTGCATTTCAGGTGGTCTCCTGCATCGCAAGCAAATTCTTTACCACTGAGCCACCAGGGAAGCCCGTATAGGAAACTTGCTTATGGTAATACACATTAGAAAATAATGATCTCTGAGGATGGTGAGAACTGGAAAGGCAGATGACGTAGTCTTATGAGGTGTTGAAAATATACTTTATCTGGGTATGGGTGGTGAGTACATGCATTTACATATATTAATAATAGATAAAAATTGAGTAGTTTGTGTACTGAACTGTATTTAGTTAAATCCTCATTTTTTAAAAACAAAAGAATACAATGATTAAAGGCCTTAGGCAGTGATAAACAAATAAGCAGTCATTAAACTAGTTTGAGTAGATTGGATAGAATTATATAGTAGGTAAGTAGAAGGAAGAGTTGAGAATATTCTTTCATGCTGCAGTCTTAGAATCCTAAATGCCATGATGAGGAAACCAAACTTTATTCCTTATGTCTGAGGTAATTTTTATGGAGTTAATTCTTGAATACTTAATCCTAACCTCACTCGGATAAACTGATAGTTGGTTAGACTAACTGGTAGTTGGTTGGAATCCTTTGGAAAGCATACTGTTATTACTACAGAAGGACACCCTCCAACGTGCATGATTCCTGAGTAGAGGGTCAGAATCACTGACTTCTAGCTCACCTTAGGCAAGAATGGGTCAAGAGTTTCCTCCAAGAGATTTCTTGATTTTCCATAGCTGGTTTAATAATGAGCAAGTCTGGAGAATTAAATGCCTAGAGGAGAAAATAAAAGGGAATGGAAAGAAGTGCCTCCTGGGCAAATTCCTTGGCAGAGGAACAGGGCAGGGCAGGCCAGGGCTCTCTGGGAGTAATGGCCATTCTGCATAAGATGGCTTTTTCTCCTCGTCTTCTCAGAACATAGGGACTTGTTTTTCTGAGATTGGTCAGCACCTAGTAGGCCTTTACTAAAGCTGTTTGAATGAATGAAGATTGAATAATCCTCTCCAAAATGATACAATTTTTGCAAAAGAATTATTTGTTGTTGTTGTTTGTTTTTTTACTGGCAAGATTGTTTTAAAAAATTGTGATCACTCTAAGTTAATATATTGTATTTCCTTGCGAAAATATGTTTGCAGTGCCAGATGTAGCAAGAATTTTACAAGACATTTTGTTGGTGGGGGATTATGTGTGTAATAAATACTGCACTAAGTAGTCATAAACTGCATCCCAATTTCAGAAGTATTGAAAATAAAAATAAGAGAATGAACATGTATAAGTTCCCATCCTCCACACTTTTTTGAAGACCTGTATCACACATTCAAGACACACTCATCTTTTTTTCTTTAAAAATGAAAAAAATCTTCCATGACTTTCAAGGTCAGCTGTAGATGGCTGTATTACTGCAGACTCCATGGGAATATCCAGTAGATCAATATCTGAGGGGGGAAAAGGTCACCACACACTGGCTTCGCACAATTTACAGGAAATTGAATGCTGTTCCAGATCTTACACCTTAAGAGAAAAACCAAAAAAACAAATGACAATTGGGAAAGAAAGAAAAACTTGGGTTGGAAGTCCCCTCCTCTAAGATTTTATTCTTGGCAAGAAAATTCTATGATTATTGTTATTTGCTTGAAAATTGAGTTTTTCTGCACATGCACTTCCAGTAAAACTGTCCAAAACAAAAACAATCAGTCTTGACTTTTCCTTACTTATCCTTATGTAGCTTTCCCGGTGGGTAAGGGTAAGTTTACCCTTCTGTGTTTATTACTGGAGTCACTATTCATTCCCTTAATTTCTTCAGGGCCTTGGCTCAGAAAACTGGGAGTTAATAATTATATTTAGTAGTAATGATAAGCATAATTATATGTTATGTATAGCTGTGTTCTTAGTCACTCAGTCCTGTCTGACTTTTTGTGACCCCCATGAACTGTAGCCCGCCAGGCTCCTCTGTCCAAGGGGATTCTCCAGGCAAGAAAACTGGAGTGGGTTACCATGCCCTCCTCCAGGAAATCTTCCCAACCCAGGGATCAAACCCAGGTCTTCCACATTGCAGGTGGATTCTTTACCAGCTAAGCCCCCAGAGAAGACCTGTGTATAGTTACAATATATAAATGTAAACCCGCTTTGAAATTTTTAAAATACCTTCATACACTTCTTTAATGTGGGTAGGGTTCCAAATAGGAAAAGGAGTACGTTAAGGCTGTATATTGTCACCCTGCTTATTTAACTTCTATGCAGAGTACATCATGAGAAACGCTGGGCTGGATGAAGCACAAGCTGGAATCAAGACTGCCGGGAGAAACATCAATAACCTCAGATATGCAGATGACACCACCCTTATGGCAGAAAGTGAAGAGGAACTCAAAAGCCTCTTGATGAAAGTGAAAGAGGAGAGTGAAAAAGTTGGCTTAAAGCTCATCATTCAGAAAACGAAGATCATGGCATCTGGTCCCATCACTTCATGGGAAATAGATGGGCAAACAGTGGAAACAGTGTCAGACTTTATTTTTGGGGGCTCCAAAATCACTGCAGATGGTGATTGCAGCCATGAAATTAAAAGACACTTACTCCTTGGAAAGTTATGACCAACCTAGATAGCATATTGAAAAGCAGAGACATTACTTTGCCAACAAAGGTCCATCTAGTCAAGGCTATGGTTTTTTCAGTGGTCATGTATGGATGTAAGAGTTGGACTGTCAAGAAAGCTGAGTGCTGAAGAATTGATGCTTTTGAACTGCAGTATTGGAGAAGACTCTTGAGAGTCCCTTGGACTGCAAGGAGATCCAACCAGTCCATTCGAAATGAGATCAGCCCTGGGATTTCTTTGGAAGGAATGATGCTGAAGCTGAAACTCCAGTACTTTGGCCACCTCATGCAAAGAGTTAACTCATTGGAAAAGCCTCTGATGCTGGGAGGGATTGGGGGCAGGAGGTAAAGGGGACGACAGAGGATGAGATGGCTGGATGGCATCACCGACTTGATGGACAAGAGTCTGAGTGAACTCCAGGAGATGGTGATGTACAGGGAGGCCTGGCGTGCTGCAATTCACGGGGTTGCAAAGAGTCAGACACGACTGAGCGACTGAACTGAACTGAACTGAGGGCAGTTATTGGGCTTCCCTGGTGGCTCAGATGGTAAAGCGTCTGCCTGCAATGCAGGAGACCTGGGTTTAATCCCTGGGTCAGAAAGATCCCCTGGAGAAGGAAATGGCAACCCACTCCAGTATTCTTGTTTGGAGAATTCCATGGACAGGGGAGCCTGGCGAGCTATAGTCTATAGAGTTACAAAGAATCAGACACAACTGAGTAACTAACACACAAACACACACGACAGCTATTACTAATTCTGTAAAGGTGAATAAACGGCAAAAAATAAGCAACTTGCCCCAAATCACACAGCTATTAGATGGCAGCTAAGGAACTAGAACTGAGGGTATGGAAAAGCTTTGTTAAGTGAACATGGGAAAACCTTCCTACCCTTTCTTATTTCCTCAGCTAGTACTTTCTTTGTGGTTGATTATTTAAAGGAACTATCTAATTAAAACAAGTGCATTTTACTACCCCTGTTAATGTTAAAGGAGATCACCATGTCCAAGAGATCACCTGTTCAGGCTACTTTTCCTCCTAACCATCTCTTGAATTAAACCACTTTCTTTACACAATCCTAATCCGTGCTGTCACCTCTCTGCTAAGATGTCTCCAGTAGTTATTTAACAAGCCCCTGTTTCCACATTACCCTCACCTCTGATGCTATCTTTTCTATGTGCACCCCATAGAAACTACTGCATTATGTCTCTCTGCTTTTTAAAATAAAGATCCCTTACTTTCTCACCCTGTCCACGGTTTTACCCATTCAGATCTCTCTGGAATAATTTTCCCCCTATTTTCTCTCCTACTTCTCAAGTCCAGTCTCACAGGCCTCTTTCAGACAAGCCAGCTCCTTCCCAACCCACATACTATTTACTTCTGCCTGGAGCTTTCTCTCTCTCCCTCTGTCACCTAGTTAACCCTTACTCTTCCTTCAATTTTTAGTTCAAACACCGCTTCATAAAAACCCCTCACTTCCTTGACATGCCATTTTCCTCTTTATAACAGTATTCACTTTCCCCCTGGGGTGCTACCAGAGGGGTACTACCAAAGTAAACCTACCGCTGTGGTAGATTTACTTTGATTGTTTGATCAGGTGCTGCAAAGGAAAAGGTTAACAGTGGGTCTGTGACACATTCTTCCTTGGAAATGCCTAAGATAATTTTTTTTCTTTAACCCCAACCACAGTTTCTTGCAAATATTAACTGATGCAATTTATTAGCTCCTGAATACTAAGCTGCTGCTGCTGCTAAGTTGCTTCAGTCGAGTCTGACTCTGTGCGACCCCACAGACGGCAGCCCACCAGGCTCCTCTGTTCCTGGGATTCTCCAGGCAAGAATACTGGAATGGGTTGCCATTTCCTTCTCTGAATACTAAGCTAGGAAAGCTTTTAACAAAATGTACCTGATCTGTCTGGCCTAAGTGTGTCTGTACTGTATGAATTTATGAACAGCAGCTGTGCTGATGAATGCAAGTTAATCACATGGCTAGAACTGGACTGTGAGATGATGAGATGTATAAACTGTGAGACTACAAACACTAAGAAGCTTCCCTTTGCTTAATTCAAGCCAAGCAAAGTAAACACCCTTTACTCCAAAACTCATCATAGTGTACAAAACAGGAGGCTACATCTGATGGGTTTAGGCCTGCTAGATATTGCTGTACCGTATTTTGTTGATATTCCTTTCTAATAATTTGTGAAGTTTGATGACTAACAACTCTGCTTTTTATTACTACATAAGTGAAATATTTGTATTTTCTCCTTGTTGTCTCATGAGCTCCATGAAAGCCGAAAGATAGTTGTTGTGGTTTTTTTTGGAAGATATTGTTTTATCTGACAGCTAATTCCTATTTTCTGGCCCAGTATGTAGCACACAGTATGTGCATGATAAACATTTTTGTGGCACAGATCATTAGAGATCACCATATCCAATTCATTCCTGCCTGCACTCATGAGAAAACATCCAACTTCCCACACAGTGAGGTCAGGATCACATGGTTGATATTGGCCAGCAGATGTTGAGAGGAAGTAACATACATAACTTCAGGTAGTTCAGATATAAATTGCCCACACTATTTCCCCTCTAGCAAATGCTGAAAACTTGTGTTGATATGGTTTTGTGGGAAGATGGCAGAGCTTCTGTCATTCCTGGGTTCCTAACTAGTATGTAGAGAATAACCATTCCTCCTACCCGTGTTGGATATATACCATGAGCCAGCAATACTAACTGATTTTTTGAAGCTCCTGAGATTGTAAGGTTAATTTGTTACCTGTATGTAACGTAGCCTATGCTGTCTAAGGCATGAATGAGCAGTCGGTAGGCAAGACCAGGTCTAAAACCACTCTAGAGCACATTGCCTTGTTATTCTTTTCCCTTGAGTCTTCCATTGTCTCCCTTTCTTCCCAAAATACAAACTAGTAAATGAGAAACGAGAGAAGGGTCCTGCGGAAATAATAGATTCGTCTTAAACTGATCTTTCAGGTTAACTATTTAGTAACAATATGTTACTTCTCTATGCCATGTCAGTTAAGTATTAGAGTATTATAGAGTACAGGTATCAACTTGTACCTCCCGTATTCTTGGTCTGTATCCTCATAGGGAATTCCAGCACAAATTTTATTATGGGTCTCAAAAATTTGCGTATGCATAAGATTTATCTTAATAATTCGCTAAAAGCACCAAATTTAAGCTGTCTATCCAAGAATCCATTGGATTTATGTGAGTCCAAGGGATTTACATTTTAAATAGCCCACCCCAGTTGTTCTGATGTATATAGTTCTCAAACCTCACTGGTAAATACTACTATAAACGGTAGTTGTAAAGGTCTAATAACATGGGAACTTTTTCATTTATGTCAGTGGTTTTCAAACCTGGCTATATATCAGAACCACATGGGAACTTTGAAAACGGTATCAAGGCACAGGCCATACCACAGACTAATCAAATCTGATGGTGTATATAAATGAATCTATACCCTGCAAACTATGGCTAATTATTGCTTAGCAGGTCTCCTTCTTACTGTGGCATTACAGGAAATTAGTACACATGTCCTATGTCAGTCAATAGCCCCTTAACTGAGAACCCATATGGGGCTGAACAAATGTCAATTTCTTAAAAGTTTAGAACCCAAAGAGAAAGAATTCTTGGTAATATACTGACTTCATGGATCTTAGTTCCTCTACTTCTAACTCCAACTCATCTACCCATCCCATAATAAGCTTTTGAGGCAACCAGCAGACAGGTAGAGACTGAAAAGTGTGAGCCTCGGGCTCTCAGTGCTATGACAGATGCAGCTCCAAATTGGAATAAAAGCATAAAAAATCTGCTCAGTTGTGTCTGACTCTCTGCAGTCCCATGGACTGCAGCCCACTAGGCTCCTCTGTCTATGGGATTTTCCAGGCAAGAATACTGGAGTGGGTTGCTGTGCCCTCCTCCAGGGGATCTTCCCAGCCCAGTGATCGAACCCTTGTCTCTTACATCTCCTGTATTGATAGGTGGGTTCTTTACCTCTGAGCCACAGGAAAAACTGATGGCTCAGTGCTAAACATAAAGACTGAAGTCAGGGTTAGAGAACCCATGGTGAATATTTGAAGACTGCTATTTCTTTACTGAGCTTAATGTGATCCTGTTTTCATGATGGTATATATGTGAGAGTGAGGATAAAGAGGCCAAGATGGGTCCACCTGAGTGTGCTTTGTTTCTTTGTTTTTTTATAAATGGAGGGATAGTTGGGATGGTAGGTTCAATTTTCTATCTCTGAAGATTAAAGGGCTGTGGACACCAGGGAACAGAAAGGCTTCTTGCCACAAGGGAGGACAACCTGGCATCTGCAACAGGGCCAGCCCAGTCCATATGAACAGACGTTACCTCCTCTGGGACTGTTGCCATTTAGTTTTCCCAAACAGCCAGATTTTAGCTACAATGAGCAGAACCCAGAAAATTACAACTCACCTGCAGAAAGTGAAAGTTGTTCAGTCATGTCCAACTCTTCACGACTCCATAGACTATACAGTCCATGGAATTCTCCAGGCCAGAATACTGGAGTGGGTAACCATTCCCTTCTCCGGGAGATCTTCCCAAGCCAGGGATCTAAGCCAGGTCTCCTGCATTGCAGGCGGATTTTTTTACCAGCTGAGCCACCAGGAAAGCCCAAGAATACTGAGACAGGTAGCCTATCCCTTCTCCAGCAGATCTTCCGGACCCAGGAATTGAACTGGGGTCTCTTGCATCATAGATGGAATTTTTACCAGCTGAGCAATTGGGGAAGCCCTACAACTCACCTACAGGGGCCCATAAAATAGAGAAAAGAAAAAAACAAAACAGATCAATCCTCCTCCAGTAAGGTTCCTGATACGGTGTACCTTCTGGACATTTCAACATAGAAATCATAAAAAGCATTTAAGAAAATTCAAGTGCAATCCAAAGAAACCTTGTAGAACTTTGATAACAGAATCAAGTTTAGAGGTTCACCATGTCAACAAACAGAGAAGATATTGACTACCTAATTAGTAGGTTAGAAAAAAAAAAAACTGAAGGAGATATCACAGAGCAAAATGCAGGGATAAAAATTGTAAGGGGAGAATTAAGCGACAAAAATGAAACTGTAAAAAAAATAGGAATTCCAGAGGAAGAAAAACAGGGGTTATTATGCCAGCACATTAATTAAATGAAGCAGAGAAAAACTTCCCTGAGTTAAAGGAAGCTCAATTAAAAGGACCTTCCAGGTTCTAGTCATGATTTTTAAGAAAAACTCATACCTAACCAAGGTAAAATCCCCAAATTTGGGGCATAAAGAGAATATATTAACACTTCCATATAGAAAGAACAAGTAAGTTACAAATACAGGCAGATGAGGATGGGATTGGGCTTTTTATCTCCTGTGCGAGACCACAATACAGCGATGTCAACAGCAGAAAACAATCAAAGTACAAGAGCATCAGCAAGATTGCAACCCTGGCTGCACTTTAGAATCAGCTGGAAAGCTTTAGAAAGAAGCTGGAGGGTCTTGACCCCAGGCTGTATCCCAGATGAATTAAATCAGAATATCTTAGTGTGGAGCAAGGAATTGGTATTTTTTAGCTCCCCAGATGTTTCTAATAAATACCTAGCATTGCCATCTAATCTATAGACTACTGGGGGGGAAAAGGATTGAAATCTAAAAACCCTATGCCCAGTCAGTTCTATTTCCTTTTTACAGAACTATTTACAGATATACATGTTTTTAGGGAATTTATCACTATTTACCTAATCTCAGGTAAAGACAAACTATCTACCCAAAGAATAGATAAATGAGTATAGTCAAGACGGAGAAAGACAAAAGAGGACAGGAAGAGTGGTAAGCAAGGAGTCATGCAAAACCTGGTTACATCTGAATGGGTGCTGTTAGACAGAGTCATTGAAAGTCTGCTGGTTTACATACAACAGGAGACCTTTATAAAGGTTCTTGAAATAGAAGAGACAAATTGTGTGGAGAGATTCTAATGACGATGATGCTCAGTCGCTCAATCTTGTCCAACTCTTTGCGGCCCCCCTGACTGTAGCCCACTAGTCTCCCCTGTCCATGAAATTTCCCAGACAAGAATACTGGAGTGGGTTGCTATTTCCTTCTCTAGGGGATCTTCCCAACCTAGGGATCGAACCCATATCTATTCCATCTCCTGCACTGGGTGGGTTCTTTACCACTAGCACCACCTGGGATAATAATCATTTGGAATTGAAAGTCTCAGGTTTCTTCAGTAAAATTTAAAAGTTGGGTTAGAATCATGATGAGGAAAGAGAAGTAAAAGAATTCCAAAACTTTCCCCTATGGATCAAAGCAAAAAACAGGGTGGGAAGGGGAGGAAGGGCAGGAAAAGAAAAAGAATATTCTAAAGTTTTCTTCTTTTATGGGTGGAATATCACATGGGAATAGAGATTTTTTATGAAGGAAACAGTTGTTATATTGGTTTCATATATACTGGTAGGATATTTTAAAATAAATATCCACAATGCAAAGGTAATAATGAATGGCATGGAAAAATAATATATGACCTGTAACATTGGAAATGAATAGCAATTCATCCAGAAGAGCAAAACCTAAGTAAAAGCGTACCAGCAGTCCCATAATTCCCCTTCCTGCCTCCTACTGTAGATGATGCCTCTAAGCGTGCACTCTCTTATGTAGTGGGACACATCCCCTGTCTCTTCAGTGATGTATCTCCAGAAATTTCCCTTAAGCTCCCATACTATCACTGTTTCACTGTCTGCTGGATCGTTGACATCAGTATCCAAACATGCTATCATTTTTTTTCTTTTATTTAAAAATCTTCGTTTCACTTCTCCTGTGAGTTGCCCTCCTGTTTATATACTCTGAAATTCTTTCTCTTCTAAACTGTCTTTAACAATCAAATTTTCTGCACCCCACCAGAGCACCAGGATTTTTGGTCAAATTTCTATATCTAAAGCCAACATTCAATTCTCAGTCCACATTTTACGCAGTCTTTCAGCCGCAATTAATACAGGTAATCCCCCTCTTCACTGATAATATTTCCTCACTTGTCTTCTAGAATGCGATATAGTTTCCCTCCTTTCTTACTTTCCTCCTCTTTCCGTACTCTTTAACAGTCTCATTTGCTGGTTTCTTATCTTTTCCTCACAACTTTATCCTGAATTGCCCCAGGTTCAATTCTTCCCCCTCTTCTCCAGCTGCCTGCACAGTCTTGCTAATCTCATCCCGCTCGTCAGTAGTGATTCCCACATTTCTACCTCTGACCAACTCTAGACTTGATGTCCAATTGCCCACTTAATATCTCCATTTGGATATGAAATGCACATCACGAATCAGTATGTACAAAACTAGTGATATTCTTGACTGAGCGACTGAATTGAACCGACTGAGAGATATTCTTGTCTCTATGTGTGAAAGTGAAAGTGAAGTTGCTCAGTCGTGTCTGACTCTTTGCGACCCCATGGACTTAAGTCTGTAGACCATAACCATTGGATTTAATGTCAATTCATTCTTTCAGTTGCTCTTTACAAATAACCCATTTGACCGTATTTCTTTTGTTCTCTTCCCCTTGTTCAGTTTTCTTAATGACATTGCCTCCTTACAGATCCTCAAATTTGTCACTCATGTTTTCTTAGGGTCTTCTGCCTGGCCAGTTCCTCTACTGGGACCCCTCTTCCCTCAGATATCTACAAGGCTATCTCCATTCTTTAGTTTTGAGACTTTGCTCAAATACCTTCTTGTAATTGAGACTATGCCAAAGCTTTTGACTGTGTGGATCACAATAAACTGTGGAAAATTCTAAAAGAGATGGGAATACCAGACCACCTGACCTGCCTCTTGAGAAACCTATATGCAGGTCAGGAAGCAACAGTTAGAACTGGACATGGAACAACAGACTGGTTCCCAATTAGAAAAGGAGTACGTCAAGGCTGTATATTGTCACCCTGCTTATTTAACTTCTATGCAGAGGACATCATGAGAAACGCTGGGCTGGAAGACGCACAAGCTGGAATCAAGATTGCTGGGAGAAACATCAATAACCTCAGATATGCAGATGACACCACCCTTATGGCAGAAAGTGAAGAGGAACTCAAAAGCCTCTTGACGAAAGTGAAAGAGGAGAGTGAAAAAGTTGGCTTAAAGCTCAACATTCAGAAAACAAAGATCATGGCATCTGGTCCCATCACTTCATGGGAAATAGATGGGGAAACAGTGGAAACAGTGTCAGACTTTATTTTTGGGGGCTCCAAAATCACTGCAGATGGTGACTGCAGCCATGAAATTAAAAGAGGCTTACTCCTTGGAAGGAAAGTTATGACCAACCTAGATAGCATATTGAAAAGCAGAGATATTACTTTGCCAACAAAGGTCCATCTAGTCAAGACTATGGTTTCTCCAGTAGTCATGTACATATGTGAGAGTTGGACTGTGAAGAAAGCTGAGTGCCGAAGAATTGATGCTTTTGAACTGTGGTGTTGGAGAAGACTCTTGAGCGTCCCTTGGACTGCAAGGAGATCCAACCAGTCCATTCTAAAGGAGATCAGCCCTGGGTGTTCTTTGGAAGGACTGATGCTGAAGCTGAAACTGTAATACTTTGGCCACTTCATGAGAAGAGTTGACTCACTGGAAAAGACCCTGATGCTGGGAGACACTGGGGGCAGGAGGAGAAAGGGACAACAAAGGATGAGATAGATGGCTGGATGGCATCACTGACTCAATGGACATGAGTTTGAGTGAACTCTGGGAGTTGGTGATGGACACTGAGGCCTGGTGTGTTGTGACTCATGGGCTGCAAAGAGTCAGACAAGACTGAGTGACTGAACTGAACTGAACTGACCCTGGAGACCCTATTTAAAAATGATTTCCACCCTCATATCACAACTTTCCGAATCTACCTTACCCTAAACTATTTTCACTGTACTTATCACCATGTAAAATACCACTTTTGTTGTTGTTCAGTTGCTAAGACATGCCCAATTCTTCATGACCTCATGGGATGTAGCATACCAGGCTTCCCTGTCCTCCACTATCTCCTGGAATTTGCTCAAACTCATGTCCATTGAGTCAGTGATGCCATCTAACCATCTCATCCTCTGTTGCCCCTTCTCTTCCTTCCCTCAGTCTTTCCCAGCATCAGGGTCTTTTCCAATGAGTTGGCTCTTCTCATTAGGTGGCCAAAGTATCAGAACTTCAGCTTCAGCATCAGTCCTTCCGATGAATATTCAGGGTTGTCTCCCATTTGGATTGACTGGATTGATCTCCTTGTAGTCCAAGGGACTCTCAAGAGTCTTCTCCAACACCACAGATCAAAAACATCAATTCTTTGGTGCTTAGCCTTATTTATGGTCCAACTCTCACATCTATACATGACTACTGGAAAAACCATAGCTTTGACTATATGGGCCTTTGTATATAAAATATTATGTAACTTATAATTATTTTCTTGTTACTATGTTCCCACTTCTATTAGAATTTGCATGTCTTTAGGTCATGGATCTTTATTTGGTTTCACTAATCTATTTATCTTAATAGCTTAGAGCAATGCCTGGTACTAATAAAAGTCAATGAATATTCATTAAATAAGTTAAATATATTTGTATCTAAGTACCATGAAGAAATATGATTCATAGGATATAACCAGAACTCATTTTTATTTTAATCTGAATATTTTCTTAAAATTAATTCAGGAAGTCCATCCTCTGTCCCTGTGTGAAAACTCATACCTGTCTATAAGATCACTTTAAGGCAGACATTTTTAGGAAAGTCTTGATAATGACTATCTAATCCATACTGGGATGTGTTCTTTTGTGATCTATTTAGTCATTTTCTAAGACAAATTCTGCTTGTTCTTTTGGTACCAGGATGCCATTATTTAATGAATGCACCTGAAATCCAGAAAGAGAAACCCATGGACCATCCCACTGACTAGCTCAGACCTAAGGCTTTGTTGGATCGATGTGCACATGCTCAGTTGCTTCAGTCATGCCTGACTCTTCGTGACCCATGGACTGGAGCCCGCCAGGCTCCTCTGTCCATGGGATTTTCCAGGCAAGAGTACTGGAGTGGGTTGCCATGCCCTCCTCCAGGGGAGCTTCCCAACCTGGGGATCGAACCTGTGTCTCTTATGTCTCCTGCACTGGCAGGCGGGGTTCTTTACCCAATGAGCCACCTAGGAAGCCCCAGGCAACCCCTCCAAATTAGCTTGTTGCTCAGAAAGAAAAAATGAAGATAAAAGAACATATTTAATGATTCTGTGACATAATAACCATTGTGCTATGCTTAGTTGCTCAGTCGTGTTCAACTCTTTGCGACACCATGGACTGTAGGCCACCAGGTTCCTTAATCCATGCAGATTCGTCAGGCAAGAATACTGGATTGGGTTGCCATGCCCTCCTCCAGGGAATTGTCCCAACCCAGGAATTGAACCAGGGTCTTCTGCATTGCAGGTGGATTCTTTACCAGCTGAGCTACCCGGGAAGCCAAGAATTAACCATTATTTCTCTCTAAATTCACACCTTGGATTTGTGTCAGGAACAATTCAACAATAAATATTTAATTCTAGAAATGAAAGACTCTTTGATGGAAAGCAAAACCTGCTTTGTAAGACTGAATGGTCATTGGCCTGTCTGCTGAGATATGAGGTGTCAGCCAGGCAGACAAGGGCAGAGGGGTGAATATTCTGTGCCTTTTCCCCGTCTTCACCACCCCTCCAGCTCTTCAGAGACCCAGCTTTGCAATTTAACTTCAAAAGATACTCTGAAGTGGAGCTAGGTGGCTGGGGTGAGGGCTTAGGCTGGCCACTGACCTGTTCTCCAGGAGCCGGTACTCCTGGGCAATAGCCAAAGAGAGAGCCAATCCTGGGCTCATGGCAGCTCAAAGGGAGTTCAATTTGTTATAAACACTTCCCTCAGCAGGAGTGAACTGTAGGACAGAGCCTGCATTTTTGTCTGGCTGCTTCTTGCTTGCTAGCTTCCTTTATTTCCCACTAGCTTGCTGTTCTGCCTGATTTGTCCAGGGCTGTAACACCAAAGGAGATGGTAAAGAGGAGGAGAGAAGAAAGTTCTTACTTGACAGATGCTGTCAAATCACAGCTGTATGCTTTCTCAGCTTATTGATGTGTGAATATGGTTCTTTCTAGGGCACTTTCATGGGTTCTTCAGGGGTTCCTCTATGGGTTCCTCAGACCACAACTTATTTTTCAAGGGAGAGGCAGTCATTCTAGCCTCAAGTTTTATATTGGTTTTCTAGATTCCAGGAAAACTGCCTTTTTAAGCTGTACTCTTTGACAGAAGCTGAAATATCTCCAAGTCTACTGTCTCCTTGGTAGGTCTCACATGTACCCCCTGCCCTATTTAACACTGGAGGGAATTCCATGTCTTCTCAGAAGCAGGGATATTTGCTGCCCCAGGCTACTTTTAGTTTCCTTTGAGGTGAGTCACACACCAGTTCCTGCATTGCCTAACTTCAGAGAACACGTTGTGCTCCCCAAAGGACACTGTTTTAGCCTCTCTTGAAAGACCCAAGGTTATGAAATTGTCTTCTGTTATTTCATCCCATTCTTCTGGGGAAAGAAATTTCTTCAGAAACCTACCAATTTTCACACACCTCATTTTTTTTTAAAATAATCTCTTTGAGATGAATGTTTAGGATCATATTACTAGTTCTTATCATTTTGAAATTTCCTCAGATCTGTCCTGAATTTTGAAAGTTTATATCCATTGTATTGTGGTACCCCCCAGGAAATGTTAACATCTTTTAATATATAGCATATTGAAAAGCAGAGACATTACTTTGCCAACAAAGTCCATTTAGTCAAGACTATGGTTTTTCCAGTGGTCATGTATGGATGTGAGAGTTGGACTGTGAAGAAAGCTGAGTGCCAAGGAATTGATGCTTTTGAATTGTGGTGTTGGAGAAGACTCTTGGGAGTCCCTTGGCGTGCAAGGAGATCCAACTAGTCCATCCTAAAGGAGATCAGTCCTGGGTGTTCTTTGGAAGGACTGATGCTGAAGCTGAAACTTGAATACTTTGGCCACCTCATGCGAAGAGTTGACTCATTGGAAAAGACCCTGATGCTGGGAGAGACTGGGGGCAGGAGGAGAAGGGGACGTCAGAGGATGAGATGGCTGGATGGCATCACCGACTTGATGGACATGAGTTTGAGTGAACTCTGGGAGTTGGTGATGGACAGGGAGGCCTGGTGTGCTGTGATTCATGGGGTTGCAAAGAGTTGGACACGACTGAGCAACTGAACTGAACTGAACTGAAAAAAAAAAAAATATATATATATATATATAGAGAGAGAGACATATATATATGTATAGTTTACTTTTTATATACATGTATTTATAAACAGTTGATGAAATCTGATATAAACTTGCTAGGTAGTTTACATGGGTTATTATGAATCAGGTGAGGGTAGGGGAATGATGTAGGGAGAGGAATGAGAAAAGTCAGAGATGGAAGGACATTCAAGAAAATGTTGAATGAATAACATATTTTCCTAAATTCTCCCAGCATCTTATATTACTGTGTTTTAAAAATACTTTTGCGTGTATTAGTATGTGTGTATTTTTATGATCAGGTCACCCAAGGCGGCCATTCTCTTGCTCTCTGTACATCCCCCGTCCGGCTCAGTGCCTACTTCACCTACACCCTAATCACCTGACTGACTTTCCCACATACTTGCCTCAGCCCCAGCTAATGATTGTTCTAACCTTTAGATCAGAACATCTCCACCTGATAGCGTATTAAAGAGGCAGTGAGGGGTGGGCCCCTCCGCTAGTTTCCCTGGTAACCAAGGAGCCAACCAGATACCAATTCCCCCTATAACTGGTAACCTCCCCCCCCCCCCCCCTCCTCTGGGGAGTGAAATCTGCCGCCCTTTCCTTGCTTTCCTCTGCGCACATTCGGATGTCACTCCAGAACCTTGCTTCAGACAGGTAAGTTTCCCCCTGCATTACAGCACTGATGTCTCTGTTCCTCACTCCAGTCTCTTTCTTCAGTCTCGTGGCTAGGCGAGCATGGGGCTTACTGGATTGCGGGGTGCAGCCCGGCAGTACTCACGTATTTTTGAGAGAAAGAGGTCTTAAGTGAAAATTAGGTTCAGAGTGCGAATTGTGATTCTGTCTAGTTAAAAGAAAAATAAATCTCCAAATGTATAATACACAGTAGTGTTTTGGTAAGAAGATGTGGAGGAAGTCATAGAAGTTGGACAGATACTAACATTGATTTCAGGAAAATGGAATAGGAAATATATCAGAGGGAGATTAACCTTAAAGGAAATCAGTGCAGTACTGCTGAAAGTTCTGGGAGAGTAGTAATGGGAATCACCTCTTACCTATCTTCTCCTTACATGTAGCTAGAAAGGTCATCTGCTAAGTAGGAAGACAAAACAGGGTGGATCTCTGGATGTGAGAAAGTGGGGTAATCTGAAAGAACAACAGTGATGTACAAAATTGATTATGAAAGAGGAGAAGACTAAGGTCAAAGTGAACAGAATGAACCTTAAAAAGTTCTCAACTTACTAATGTCTTTTGTTCATTAGTATCCAATAACTTTGGACTAAGAATTTTGAACATAATGAAAAGCAAAACATTGTAGATTACCTCAAAATGGGGGATTTATGGGGGTAGGTACAGGAGGTATAAGGTCATAAAGTATTGAAAGTTTGCTGATTTAGTTGGTCATCAGGATGCAGGCTGAGTAAGGAAACATGAAGAGCATTAAAGATAATCTAGGAAAATAGGCAAGGAGCATGCATGCATGCTCAGTTGTGTCTGACTCTGCAACCCCATGAGCAGTAGCCCACCAGGCTCCTCTGTCCCTGCAATTTTCCAGCTGAAGAATACTGGAGTAGTGGCCATTTCCTACTCCAGGGGATCTTCCTGGCCCAGGAATGGAACTGGTGTCTCCTGTGTCTCCTGCATTGACAGATTATATCTGCTTTCAATTGAGAATTTAGAAATAGCGAGTAAAACCATGCTAAATCTTTGGTCACGTGTCCAGTTTTGCAACTTCGTTACTACGAAATAACCCCCTTATTTTGAGGCTTTGTTATGTGGGAATCCATACTGGTCAATCAAGGCATTCTGGAAGCTTGCCATATTGATGTTGTTATAGCCGCTAGAACCCAGGAAGGAAAAATTACATCCAGAACAGGTGTCAGCTCCAATATGGACAGATTGCTGCCCCTTCTGGGGCTAGCATGTTTTGGTAATACTTTATTCCTAGTGTCAACATAAGAATTTGTCACGGACTTCAGGATTCCCTTTATTATTTTAATACACAGTAACTAATCAAAGGAACTTCCATGCCTCATCAATTCCAGGGACGGTCTCACGTTAGAGACCGACCAGTGTGGCACTGAATGTGATCATCATAGAGAAACTTGACAGTTGCCAAATTTTATTCCATAAAAGCTAGTTCATGTTTATTTTTGTGACTACATTACCATGACCTCACCAGAGACATTAAGTGAGGGAAAACATAATTGCTTAATTAACTGCAGCTGCTAAAGTTGAGTCACCTGCAATTTCTATGCAAGATAAAAATATACCCCTTTACTACATGATAAAAGTTTATGGAAATTCATTCAATGTTTATTCAATAAAATTTTAGTCAGTGTTCATTGTATGCCAGTAGATACAAGCTTATATGTGGGGACACAACAGGGAATGAGATACGAGCCCTGCTCTCTGGGAGTAGATAATCCCCTTATGAAGGAAGGGAGTTCATATATATGTCTAGGTAATGGTTTGCAGCACGGATGGTTTTGTTTCTTTAGTGGATATAGTGTATGTATAATCTAGGGTGCAGGTGAAGACTACCATTGGGCTTAATGAATAACTCCTTAGGCCGATGGTCTTCCAGACTTTGATTTTTGTATTCAAAATAGCATATGTCTCTCAAAGAGTCTTCAAAAGATAATATGTCATTTCATGTCAGCAGTAAAAGAGGTATAGAAATCGAAAAGAGGATGTGAAAAGTCTGTTGGATGTCAGACTGCCTGGTTTGATCTGATTTTCTTTTTTTTTTTCTTTGTCTTTTTGCTGTACTTTCTGGGAAGATTTCCTGTTTTATCTTCCAACTATTTACCTTCTACTGAACTTTTCATGTTTACAATTTTTTTTAATTCCTAAGAATCAAGTGTTATCTTGCCATATCTCTGCATAAATGAATGATACCAGTATTTTCTTATCCCAGCATTCTCTGTTTTTTCCAGTTTTTGTCCCCTTTTTGATTGTTTACGTCACCATACTCGACTTTAAAGACATCTTTTCTCTTAAAGGTCAGTCAGGACTTGGCATTGTGAACATGAGTAGGAGACACAAAATTGGAATTCCTGTGTTCCTTGAGTTAATCTCTAAGTTTATGAGTTGATTGTTTCTGAGGAACCTCTGGGACTAACATCTTGGGACAGTGTGATAGTTCAGGGGATATTTCTGTCTCCAGTGTTTGGAATGGTAGTGTTCACTTAATCCTGCTGTTTCAAAAATATATTCTCCAAGATCCATCTGGGCCTCCCAGTACAGAGACTCTTTTCTCCTTGGGTGAGAGACTAAACCTCTAGGCTTCTGCTGGAGATGGTGATCAATTCCCCTGAGGTGTGGTATGAGAGAGGGATCCGAGTTCTCAGTGTTTACCATAGTCCCTTAAGTCATTACACACTTTCACACTTAGTGCTGCTATCATTGTGCTGCTTGAAATACAAATTGTGTTGGTTCTTCATTTTTCACTACTGCCAAATTGAATTTTGGCCTTCTTGGATGTACTGAGCCAGTTGTTCCTGTGAATTAGGGGGAAGTGTTTCCTCCATAAGGACACAGGTCTCTCTGGGAGAACATAGAATGAAGAGCTGGGTTTTTATATCCTACTGGCCCTCATCTCTTGAGAAATTGGCATGCAGGCCAGGAAGCAACAGTTAGAACTGGACATGGAACAACAGACTTGTTCCCAATTAGAGAAGGAGTATGTCAAGGCTGTATATTGTCACCCTGCTTATTTAACGTCTATGCAGAGGACATCATGAGAAACGCTGGGCTGGAAGAAGCACAAGCTGGAATCAAGATTGCTGGGAGAAATATCAATAACCTCAGAAATGCAGATGACAGCACCTTATCGCGGAAAGCAAAAAGAACTAAAGAGCCTCTTGTTGAAAGTGAAAGAGGAGAGTGAAACTGTTGGCTTAAAGCTTGACATTCAGAAAACTAAGATCATGGCATCTGGCCCCATCACTTCATGGCAAATACATGGGGAAACAGTGTCAGACTTTATTTTGGGGGGCTCCAAAATCAGCACAGATGGTGATTGCAGCCATGAAATTAAAAGACGCTTACTCTTTGGAAAGAAAGCTATGACCAACCTAAACAGCATATTAAAAAGCAGAGACATAACTCTGCCAACAAAGGTCTGTCTAGTCAAGGCTATGATTTTTCCGGTAGTCGTGTATGGATGTGAGAGTTGGACTATAAAGAAAGCTGAGCACCAAAGAATTGATGCTTTTGAACTGCGGTATTGGAGAAGACTCTTGAGACCCTTGGACTGCAAGGAGATCCAGCCAGTCCATCCTAAAGGAGATGAGTCCTTAGTGTTCAATGGAGGGACTGATGTTGAAGCTGAAACTCCAATCCTTTGGCCACCTGAAGTGAAGAACTGACTCATTTGAAAATACTCTGATGCTGGGAAAGATTGAATGCAGGAGGAGAAGGGGACAACAGAGTATGAGATGGTTGGACGGCATCACTGACTTGATGGACATGAGTTTGAGTAAACTCCAGGAGTTGGTGATAGACAGGGAGGCCTGAGCACGCTGCAGTCCATGGGGTCGCAAAGAGTCGGACACGACTGAGCGACTGAGCTGAACTGGCCCTCATTTCGGTGAACTCAGATGGTTAAGAATCTGCTTGCAATGCAGGAGACCTAGGTTCAATCCCTGGGTCAGGAAGATCCCCTGGAGAAGGGAATGGCAACCCACTCCAGTACTCTTGCCTGGAAAATCCTATGGACAGAAGAGGCTGGCAGGCTACAGTCCATAGGATGTCAAAGAGTCAGACAGGACTGAGCAACTAACACTTTCTGGCCCTCATTTCAGCCTCTGTCATACACAGTGGCCATTGTCAGCACAGGCCCATTTGCTGTTCTTACCTCATCCTTGTGACTTTTTATTTTTAACACTTTGCTTTGCAAAAACTTAAATGAGTGTGTGTTTTCTGGAGGAAGATAAATTACATCTATCTATTTGATCTATCATCATAACCCAGAAACAGCATTTAGAAAATTTAAGTCAGATAAATATTCTGGAGTCATTGTCTCAATAGATCTGTTCATAGATGTGTATTCCACCTCTGTGGCTAAATAGAATTGTCTGGTCAGAACTCTTGAGACAGATCATGTAGCTACTGCGATCAGAATATTTCTGCATAAGCAACCCTGAAGGACATACTATTTGCAAAGCAAATTCAAAACCACATACTTTGCTTGAATTGGATAATATTAAAGCTTAGATGTCAGCTAGGATAAGCTTGATATTTAAAACTAATTAAAAAGTTGTGCAAATTGCACATAAATATATTACTCAGCATATCCTGCATGGCTCCGTAATTGGAGAGCTTTTTTCATCTCGCTCAGTGACCTCCCATTCAAGGGTGAAAACAGAGATTTCTTTCTTTTAAATGATGGAAGCCAGGAGCTATTTACTCTTAAGCTAAGAGTTCCCACACTCCAGCTCTTCTAATGGGCTGGAAATTAGTACAGTTACAAGGGACTCTGAACTTTCTTTTTCTTTGCCACAGATGTAGGTAGGAATGCATAACATGAATCATATTTATCAGAACTGAGGACTGTATTTTTAGACAAAAGACTTGTATAAGACACAGTTCTCTCAAATTCTCTCTCATTCTGTCTCTCCCTCCCTCCTTCTCTTCCTATTTTTTCTTTCTTTTTTTTCAGGTTAGAGAATGCTTCAGTGACCACTTTCTCTGCCCACAACTGATAATGGACCCTGTTCTTAGAGAAATACCTTCAGCCAAATAAATTTTGCTAAATATTATTTAGATTAAAAAAAAATTTCTCCTTAAAGCCTTTTGCAGTTTCTTATCACCTGTCCATTAAGGTTGGTATTCAGTAGCTTCACTTACAAAGCTTTCAGAATTTGCCTTCACTGGAAAATCCTGAAAGAGATGGGAATACCAGACCACCTGACCTGCCTCTTGAGAAACCTATATGCAGGTCAGGAAGCAACAGTTAGAACTGGACATGGAACAACAGAGTGGTTCCAAATAGGGAAAGGAGTATGTCAAGGCTGTATATTGTCATCCTGCTTATTTAACTTCTATGCAGAGTACTTCATGAGAAACTCTGGGCTGGATGAAGCACAAGCTGGAATCAAGATTGCTGGGAGAAATATCAATAACCTCAGATATGCAGATGACACCATGCTTATGGCAGAAAGTGAAGAACTAAAAAAACTTGATGAAAGTGAAAGTGGAGAGTGAAAAAGTTGGCTTAAAGCTTGACATTCAGAAAACTAAGATCATGGCATCTGGTCCCATCACTTCATGGGAAATAGATGGGGAAACAGTGTCAGACTTTATTTTTGGGGGCTCCAAAATCACTGCAGATGGTGATTGCAGCCATGAAATTAAAAGATGTTTACTCCTTGGAAGGAAAGTTATGGCCAACCTAGATAGCATATTGAAAAGCAGAGACCTTACTTTGCCAACAAAGGTCCGTCTAGTCAAGGCTATGGTTTTTCCAGTAGTCATATATGGATGTGAGAGTTGGACTGTGAAGAAAGCTGAGCGCTGAAGAATTGATGCTTTTGAACTGTGGTGTTGGAGAAGACTCTTGAGAGTCCGTTGGACTGCAAGGAGATCCAACCAGTCCAGTCTGAAGGAGATCAGCCCTGGAATTTCTCTGGAGAGAATGATGCTAAAGCTGAAACTCCAGTACTTTGGCCACCTCATGCGAAGAGTTGACTCACTGGAAAAGACTTTGATGCTGGGAGGGATTCGGGGCAGGAGGAGAAGGGGACGACAGAGGATGAGATGGCTGGATGGCATCACCGACTCGATGGACATGAGTTTGAGGGAACTCTGGGAGGTGGTGATGAACAGGGAGGCCTGGCGTGCTGCAGTTCATGTGGTTGCAAAGAGCTGGACATGACTGAGTGACTGAACTGAACTAAACTATAGCTTTACCACTTAGCACATATTTCTACCAAGTTGGATGACTTGATATTTCTCTAAAAATATACACTTCCTTGATTTCATAGATTAACACTTACTAACCTCTCCATCTGGATTTTCTTTCTTCTCCTTCCCCATAGGCACCTGTTAAATTTTATCCATTGATTAAGTCCTAGATCAAAAGTCATTTCTTCCACTAAACTGGTCTTTTGACTTTGCAAACTTTTTACAACATTAAATCTGATTTTATGTGAAATATTTTTATATAGTTTTTCTTACTCAATTTCAGTCAATTTAGGCAAATTCTTTTTTTAAAAAAAATTCTCTCCAAACAAAATAGTAGCTACTGAGTAATTCTTTCCTACATGAGTGACATACTGAGTCTTTGAGATTTTGTTTTGGCAGTTAAATTTGTACTAGATTCTGTCTGGACACAGAAGACATTTGTTTTATAAGACATTTTGTTTCTTTTGTAACTTGGTGGTTTAAGTGGACTCATACTTTGCTTCTTCATGATGAGTATGATATATATTATTGTGAATTGATTGGATTTCCTTTGTGCCCCAGTGTCAGGCAAATTTTTGTAAATATTCCACAAGTTTTTGAATCAATGTGTACTATTTCTCTTTGCTGGAAATAAGAGTTAATATAAGAAATAATTTTTTGGAGAATTATATGCCAGGCATTGTTTGGGGCACTGGGAAGTATAATGTCATACACTCATGGATTTTGTTGTAGTTTAGGGATTGGCAAACCAACCAATAAACATATGATACTATGTTGCATCATGTTAAATGCTAAAAGCAATGATAAAGAAGTGTTATGAAAAGTGGTTAAGTCTTTTCTAAAGAGATTATTGAGTATAAATCCAAATACAATGAGAGCAGGCTATGCTGTGATGTGGGTGAATATCATTCCAGGCAGAGAGAACGACCATAATGATTGCCCTGCGGATGAGATTAAGCTTGGACTACATGGCTAAAGTGATTAATAAACAGGGAAATTAGGAGGAGTCAGAGATAAAGGTGCAAGGTCATGTAGCACCTTGTATGCTGCGGAACAGAATCTGAACTATACTTTGAATGAGATGGAAGGCTATCAAATAGTTTGAGCAGGTATGCAGTATGATTAATTCGTAGGGGTGAGGCACTGGGAAATCAGTTGGAAGGGGATTTCAATCCTTAGATGAGTTCCTGGGTTAGGTGTAGGGCCCTGAATGTGGTCAGAAGTTTTCAGATTCAGGAGACATTTAGAAATTACAGATAAGCAGACTTATTCTGATGATTGAAATATGGATATGTTGTGAATAGAGGACTGAAGCGTGACTCAGGGGTTTGGGGCATAAACATCTTAGGAAATTATGCTACTATTTAATGAACTAGAGAAAACTGGGGAAAGAGCCAGTTGCTGATGAAAATCCTGCTGTCAAATCTTTCTTTTTAATGACTGGTTTTAATTTTTTTAAATTTGTCTTTGATACACTAAGCTTAACAGTGATGGGCATAGATATAGATAGCTTTTTATTTACCCTGTTCAAATTATCCTGTCTATTCTATGAAAACTTTTTTTTTTCCCAATTCTGGAACATTCTTTTGAAAGACAACTATTCTTGCTATTTTCTCTTCTTAAAATTTCTGCTGCATATATAGATTTTTCTTTCTATTCTCCATGCTCTTAAACAACTTGAATCTTTAAATCAATTGTTTTATTTTCAACTACTTTATTTTTCAATTTATAAATTTAACAGTACTTAAGCTGCAGTACTAATACCTTGGCCTTATGAAGTGTCTAAAACAAGAGAAATTCAAAACACATAAAATCTGACTAGAAACTCTCAAGTCATTGCTAGAGGAAAAAAAAAAATGGATGAACCTAGAAATAGAATTTAAGCATCTTAACTAAAACATGCTTCATTTTTTTACTTCTAATAAATAGTAGCACCTTTTGAAAATACTTTTCATTTCTATGAATTGCTTCAGAAGTATCAAATCCATAAAATATTGTATAGGTATTCTAGTCCTAAAACCCAAGTAGATACTGTTTTTCTTATACATGTCCTTCTTTTCATATTTCAAAGCAAGAGTTTTATAGGGCTAATCTTGGGTGACAGTTTTAGCTACATATATATTTTAATTGGTTTAATATTTGACTTAATATCCTGAGATACTATAGTAATCAAATAATACCTTCCAATATCATAATTACTGTTTACCTTGCAAAATCATAAACAGTGCATTTTCTAGGCACTGACACAGATTGTCTCAACACACCAGTGATTTATTGGAGAATCCTCACTTTTCAGTCGAAGTTCTGCAGTTAGATAATTTTCCAAAGCTACCAAGCTGATCAGCAAAGACTGGAATAACCTGATCTGACTCCAAAACCTATGTTACTGCTGCTATAGTACATCTTACAAAAGACGCTTGGTGAGAAGACTTTTATTCCAGTAGGGCTTAGTCTCTGAATTCAGATTATTCTGGTTCTGTAAGTTTCTTCAACCTGAATATAATATAGATGAAATCCCAATTAATATTTCATACAAATGCACAGGGAAGAGTGGGTGCTTACTGCCTTCTACTTGTGTGTTGCCGGGGTAACCTAACTCTACGCTGCCTTTTGTCTTGTGCTGCCTTCATGGAGGAGAAAGTTTCTCTGTCCCTGGAAGCCATTACTGGAGTGTGCACTATGTATTGTATAAAATAACAGTAAAGCCACTCTTTAAAAAATTGCACTTTACTTTGTTTTTTGTTATGTAAATTTGAGGTGTTCAGCATTATGGTTTGATATCTGTATATACTTCAGAGTGATTATCACCATAAGTCTACCATCTGTAACCATACGGATGACCTCTTTCTCCCATTTTGCCCACCTCCCTGAATACCTTCCCCTGTGCTAACCACTAGTCTAGTGTCTGTATTTTGAGTTTTTTTTTTTAAGGTTCCATATATGCGAAAAATGGTACAGAATTTATCTTTCTCAGTCTGACTTATTTCACTTAGCATAATACTGTAACGGGAATTTACCCTAAAGGGTAAAGCCATCCCTTTAAGGAGCAACACTTGACAGTACTTGATCAATGTTATTCATTTTTCCAATACATTTGTTTCATTGAGTTAATATTTGCCATTCAACATCTCAGAGCTATACACAGAGACTCTGAAAGCTGTACATTCAAGCAAGTTTGGCAAAACAAAAAAATTTTTTCAGCGTTTCTAACTTACCCTGCTCTTAAATTTTGTTTTGTACCTTTTCCTTTCACCCTCGTAAAGGTGTTCAGCTCAGTCACATCCAACTCTTTCCGACACCATGAACTCTGTCCATCACCAACTCCAGGAGCCTACTCAAACTCATGTCCATCGTGCCATATTAGATTAAAATAATTGGATCAGAAATTTCTGTGTGTACCTCTCTCTAATTGTATATTTAATTTGCAATGTCTGAAACCAAAATATTCCTTACAGTTTTATTTGTTTATAACCCTTTAAACAACATTTTAAATTTATTTTCATTAGCTACTACTAGATTATATATTCAGGGGTATAACCTGGACAGAGTTGAACTTAATGGGTTTTTTTCCTAAATATGGAAGTCACATATTTGAAACCGAATAAAAGTATTACTTTATTTAAAGGAGGAGAGAGAGAGAGAGAGCCATTTTTCTATAGTTAAAAGTAGTATAAGTAATTAAGCCAGTACAAAAGAGATTTTTTTTTTTCTGTTTGTGGCACTAAAACAATAAAATTTAAAAACTTTATCATGTGTTCCTCTTCTCTCCAGGACTATGGAGATTTTCTTTCCTCCTTCCTTTTAGTGATACCTTTAATCGTCTCTACTCTAAGCCTTACCTGACACTTCTTTCTAATCCTGCTTTTTCTGCACACGATCTTTGGACTTGGTTAGCATTTTAAGTGCATGGGTTTGTACAAGACAGTCTAGGTTGGCTACTGGCAATAGCTCACAAACTTTGGATATGTAAACACTACTGGTCTTTCTGGACAAAGCTAGTTGAAATATACTACCATATCCAAGGAACTTCTGTGTTTATGTTTTCTCCTTGGTGACCAAGGTCTATACATTTCTCAGTAAGTTTTGAGAATTATTTTATTGAAAATATATTTTATTCTGCAGGCAGTAAGTACTCAAAAAATGCTCAGCCTAGTAACTAAAAAGTCTCAGAAATACCTCACTAGTTTTTCAGGAACGCAAAACCATATGTCTTGATTTAAATTGCTATGGAAGCAATCAATAGAATTTTGCTCCCCAGAAAGAAATTAGATGTGTTAAAATTTAAGCAATACTGTAACTGACTAACTTGTCCGTCCATTGGAGAAAAAGTTTACATGAATGTGTCTCTATTATTACCCACAAATTTACTTACTTTAATTATGCTCCTTGCAAAGCACAAAGGAGTTAGGGTTTGGTTTGTTATATATTTTGTGAGTTTCTAGACTTATTTAAGAAAACAGGTTTATTTGACAAAGTAAGTTTTTTTTTTTTTTATATTATTGTATTCAGAACCTTTCTTGATCCAGACTTATTTTGAAGAGTAGGAAATGAGGCATTTTGATTCCATGGTGTCATTTCTAAAAGAGTCTGAGATTTTACAGAAGGGCATATATCCTTTCCCATTATTATTTTAAAGTAAGATAGTCTAAGGATTTTTGAAGACTCCATTCTGTAAAATCAGTGCTTATCTGATGATATTAGTTAGCAAGGAACAGAAGTCATTTAACAATCAGTCCATCTAAGAAAGAAGACAAGGGGGATTTTTGATCAGTATTTTGGTTTCTAAAAGATAATGCTACCAGAGAAATGGTACTTTGTAGAGCAAATTTGAATATTGTGATGATAGAATTTAAAAATCTCTTCAGAATCAATTAATAATTTGCTATCCTATTTAACACAAGTTTTCTTAAGAGTTTCATTAGAGCTGGTCATTCTTCAAGAAACTGATAATCTCAAGATATATGGTCAAGTTCTTATTTCTTACACTGCAAAGCAGGAGTTACAACTTGGTTATTCCATCAAGAAAACACAGCCTGTGAAGATGACCTGTGTGAGATGACAAGCCTGCTGCTGCAAATGAGATTTGTTTTCTCTCTCCAGCTATGCAAACAGCAGATAACAAGTGAATTAAATCATCCCAAATAATTTCCCCAAACTGCATATGAGGAAAAGTAATTACAAATGGAGGAAGAATCAGTCCATTAGTTATTCAGAACTATTTTAATTCTTTTCATTGTTAGGTCTCAACTGTTTGCTGTATTCTATTAAGAATTAGAAAAATTCGTTAATATGAGACCCTTGTCTTGATTACGATAGCTACTATACTATGTAACATTTTTAGAAGAATCTAGATCCTTGAGTGGAAATCAAGGTTGAAAAAAAGAACCCATAATCTTGTGTTTTAAAAAATGTTAAGTATTCAAATCTATAAGAAGTTATAGTTCAGACAAGGAAATAATTAAACTTGATAGCAAGATGCAGATAGGACCTAATTTATAACTTCAGTGTGGGTTAGTGACATCTGACAATTTTATCAAAATAGATTGGTGGACCTCATCTCCAGAACTTCAGAAAGTTGGGTTGGGGCCTGAGAATTTACATTTCTAGAGGATCCTGAAACCACACTTAAAGAATTGCTATATGAAACTGTGATATTATTAGTGTTTTTCTCTTAAGATTATTTATTATGCTGTTGAAAGAGGGATTTACTTTGGCATCTCTATAATAAACACTTCTGAATAGCATCCAAGGGGAAATTCCTTTTATGAGTTTTTTTCCTTTTTGTAGTGAACAGCATTATATTTTTAAAAATCTTAACCTGAGATGCTTCTTTAGTTATAACATATGTTACATATTATAACTAATATAGCAAATTTATGGGGAGATGAGATTTTTGGCAAAATCAGTCATTTGGAATAAATCAAGAGGTGCACAACAAATGATTAATCAGTCTGTGAGGAATGTGGAAAATTGGCAAAACATAATAATTCCCATTGTCTGATTTACAAGTCTAACCTGAAGGGAAGGAGCAGTGCTGAGTTCCATTGTAACAAGTGGCAAGGCATGCAAGAGATTGGAGCAAAAGTTGAGAGAAGTACAGAGAAAATTGGAATCAGGGAGGTTAAAAATGGTGAGAGAACCAGTGATTGTAAGAAGAAATCTGGTTAAAGAAGGAGATAAGAAAAACATAGCATTGGGCTACAGAATTGAATAAACAGTTCAATACACCTTGCCAGCCCTTGAAAGAAGCACTGAGTCAACACGAAAAGCCCAGAGAAAATGAATGCCGCTATGTCCTGTGGGTCATTTAATGAAAAGACATGCTAATATTCCCTAAAATATTTGATTATAGTGCACTGATTGTTGACTGTGACAAGTAGAGGAAATTTGAAATATTTGGCCTACTGTTCACAATATGGGGAATATGCAGCATACATGAGATGTTTCCATTCTATTTCAGTCAACATTATTTTAGCATTCCCAGGTGTTGTATTAAATTGCATGTGTATAAGTAAATGTGGATGTGTATACTAGGCAAATATCTTCTAACCCACAAACAGGGAGAAGGTTGATATAATTGCCAAAGGCACGGAGCTAGGAGTAATAACTAAAGTGAAGTTAGAATAATACATTTGTTCCCAACTTGGTGCCAGTCATTTGAAGTATTTCATAGATACTTTATATTTTATGAATCTTCGTTATGTATTTTTCAGTTAATTATGATTAATATATGAGGTAGATAACGTTTTCCTATTTTATATATGAGAACTCTGGGATACATAGAGGCTAAGTAACTGCCCAAGGTCACACAGCTACTCAGTGGCAGAACGATACTAAAAGATCAGTGTCTTCTGCTCTAGGGATTAGAGCAGAAGATCTCAAAACTATTAGATCTCAAAAACTATGCTTTACTGTCTCAAGTAGTAGAACTGAAATTTCGGAATCTGTCTATAGTTTGTTCCCTCTCTGGGATTTTAATTTATGTGGAGATCAGTCAAGACACACATCATACAAAAATAATGGTAGATAGAGGTCAATCTGTGACAATTCAGCTTGGCAGGCAAAAGCTTTCTCAATGTTGTGAAGAATCATGAGGCCATGTCTGGACTAGTAGAAACTAGCACCGCGGTCAACTAGTGACATCTGCCAGAGATGGGAGAGAAAAAGGGTTGGGGTGTCGTGAATTACTATTCCTAAAGTAGAAAAGAAGGAAAGCTGCAAACTGTATAGATCATGGTGATTAAATGAGTAGCTTTTTTTTTTTTTCTAATTGAAAAGTTTTCCCAAATTAAAATTGCTTTGAGTTCCATGGCAGCAAGGTAGGGGTGATGGAGGGTTTATTTTCTTACATGATAGGTAATCTACTTTACTGAATAGAAGAGTGAAGTCTCTCAGTCGTGTCCGACTCTTTGCAACCCATGAACTGTAGCCCACCAGGCCCCTCCGTTCATGGGATTCTCCAGGCAAGAATACTGGAGTGGGTTGCCATTTCCTTCTCCAGGGGATCTTCCTGACCCAGGGATCAAACCCAGGTCTCCCACATTGTGGGCAGATGCTTTAATCTCTGCACCACCAGGGAACTTCAGATCCAAGTACTAACATCAAAGATTTCAGGGGAGGAAAGGATGCCAGGTTGAAAGAAGAAGGGGAAGGAGGTGGGAGAGGGGTGGCTAAAGGGGTGGCCTTACAGACGTCTCCTGACACCGACAGATGCCCAGGCGTTATGGGACATTTCCCTGGGCCTCCAGAGAAGGGAGGACTGGAACTCGGCCCTACCAGAAATCAGACCAGACCAGAACCAGAATTTGAGTTCTCTGCCAAGAGGAGGTGATCAGTCTCCAATCCTCAGCTCAGGCTGAGGGCCCTTCGACCAGATTCCTGCGTCCAGGACCAGGGGACTAGAAAAACAGGGAAGGATAGGAAGGGTTAAGGAGAGGAAAGAGAGAGTGAAGGGGAGAGAGGTCAATAAAGTCTCTTGTTCCTTACTGGTCGGGGCACTCTGGCCAGTTGTCCACGTCAGGAGGAGACCAGGGACAAAAGGGTCCCAGTTGCGGCCACTGGGTCTGGTCCATTGGCAGGCAAGCTGGCACCTGAGTACCCCAAGTGGTCAGGATGTCAGTCTCAGTGAAGAAGAGTCCCACCAGAGTTGCTATTTGTTGCCGGAAGGGGGACCCCTTCCAGGGCCCGAAACTGGGCTCTTGTCTAACACTCGGAAGTGAATTGTCTGAGGAGACACATGTGCTGACAAAGCAAGAGATTTTATTGGGAAAGGGTGCCCGGGTGGAGAGCAATAGGGTAAGGGAACCCAAGCCTGTGCAAATTTGTACTTTAGTCAGTAAAATGTTAATTTAAACATGCTTTTGAGATGTGGCCACATGGAAGTAGCTTTCTAATCTTCCAACCTGAGATTCTAGGTCATATTGTTAAATTGAGCAGAGCGTTTATGGCCTGTGCACATAAGCTAGTGTGCATGTGTGCTAAGTCACTTCAGTCGTGTCCAACTCTTTGTGACCCTACAGACTGTAGCCTGCCAGGCTCCTCTGTCCATGGGATTCTCCAGGCAAGAATACTGGAGTGGGTTGTCATGCCCTCCTCCAGGGGGATCTTCCTGACCCAGACTTTCTAACTTTGATTTGCCTATGCTAATTACTTGCATCACAGGTGGGCATATGTCAGGCCTTTTATTAGGGCCCAGTAATCCTCCTTGGTAATGATCCTTTGACTCCCTTAGCTATGCTTTCAGGGCTGCATCCTTTGAGTTCTTCCTTTTCTGTAAGAAATGGTACATGTTTGTGCTAAACTAGGGTAGCTCACTCTTACTTTACAAGATTGGGTTCTCCAAGACGTGTTTTAATTTTGAACTCTGACCCTTTTGGTTGTACCCACAGTGCTTCTAGTGATGTCATTTTTTGTAGACTTTGTGAGTTTCTTATGAATCTCATTGAGGATAAATCTGTAAGAAAAGTTGTTCTCTGAGAGAATCCTCTCTACCTTAGGTGAGAAACAAGGTATCATGGGACAACATCCTTGAGGTTTTTAGAAGTTGTTCTGAGTCGTTGAGAAGGTCTATAAGGCACCCTTGTTATTCCTGAAGTCTCAACAGGGAGTCTTACAGTCACACATTAGTTAAGAGCTTTATCCTGAAGCCAGGTTTTCCTGGCAGAACTCTTGCTTTGTTCTTGCTCTGAGGCCATTTCTTTGAGTCTTTTGCTGTCTGGAGAGAAAGTCATTTATTTATGAACACAGCAAGTATTGAATACTTTATATTTTTTTCTAAATTATGATAGAAAATTAGATGATTGTGATTGATTTCCCTAAAACTGGATCCAGAGTCAAAGGTGAAGTAACTTATGGTTAAGGCTCATCAGCTGCTGGCACAACTGGGCTATAGGAAAGTAGAAGAAGAAAGAAACCTGGTACCTGCTGTGTCAAACAATGTTACGTAAATAAAAACAGAAGGTTTACTTACTCCAGCTCTTGAAAAATTAAATTTGTGAAAAGTCTTTGCACTTAGTAGAACATCTAGAGTTTAGGAATGTAAAACTGAAGAGATAGCATTAAAATTACATGGAAAAATATTTTTTACTTACTTCCCAGGAACATCGGGACTAAAACGAATGATTATGAAGTGCTTTGAAAACATAACTGCATTGTATAACATCAGCCTTGGGGCTAACCTCTAGTAGGGTTCACAGCAAATCAATTAGTCCTAGATCATCCTGGCAGCACTGTCAAGTATCATTAGTGCTGGAAGCCACAGACAGCCACCGAGGACCTGCCCATGATTACTTCCTGAAAGTCTTAGTTTTCAGTCCGTGGAGTGGAGATGCCCTGACGGCACATTATAACACAAGTAATTATTCATCAAAACTTGTCTTGCTGCAAGCAATTTATTCCTCTCACCACAGATGTCCCCTGTTCTGACCCAAAGCAGCATGAATGTGGGCTAAAAATAGCAGCTCCACAATGCAGCAGGCAGCCACGGTTAGACTGCATTTAAATGGTCCTTATGCCCTTGGATTCAGAGCACTTTCCTCGCATGGATTAACCCTAGAAGAAATCCTGGAAGGTAAAGATTATCTTATCCCCTCTTGTGCTTTAGTCCTTGTAATTATAAAGCATGTTTCTTTTTGCAGATGAACTCTGCTTTGCCTGGCAATTCATCCTTTCTCTCTGTTTTACACATTTACCACTTTTTGTTTGCTTCTTTTGATGTAGTTGGAATTGGGAAATGGGAAGATCAGTTCTGTACCTGTCACTCTACTCTCCGATCACACTACATGCTCAAAAAACATATTCCTTAACAGCTATTATGTGTAAGTACATGCTAGGCACTGTGGAGGATAAACATACAACCCTTATTCTCCTACACATCAGCTTCAGGAAAATCAAATCGTTAAAGTAACAAGCAGAGAAGCATTTAATTCTCATCTAAGGTTTGGCTAATACAATTTTTAATGTTCCTGAGCTCCTCACCCTGTTTGGTGTAACTATTTTCTAATGTGTCAGTCGGGCTTCCCTGTGGCTCAACGGTAAAGAATCTGCCTGCCAATGTAGGAGATGCGGGTTTGACCCCTGGGTCAGGAGGTTCCCCTAGAGGAGGAAATGGCAACCCACTCCAGTATTCTGTCTAGAAAATCCCACTGATACAGGATCCTGGTGGACTAAAGCACATGGGGCTACAAAAGAGTAGCACATGACTTCGTGAGTAACCAACAAGAAGGAATGTGAAGGTCTATGAGAGAATCCTCATTTAAGGGTGCCGTCAACACCCAAGTGAAATCCTGTGAAAAACATCTTATACCATCTTCTGCTGACGTGTCCTTGTCCTGTTGATACAGAGCGCTGACTAAAAATCCCCCACACAATTCCTCTGAAATGCCTGGATTTCCTCATGCTAAAAGGACTGCTGGGCATTGCAGGGTTTCTAAGATGCTTAGAGTAATTAAGCTTAACTCTAATCCTCAAAAAGGAGAATGATGGACAAATGTGGTCTCTAACCCCAAGGAATTCATAATCTTATCATGTGTATTGGATATGGTTATAAATAACAGCATTTCATGTAATTATTTTGATTAGGGGTTTAAGACTAGACACTTAAGTCATTCAGTTTCCTTAATGAGTGTATGTGATGGTAATTGTTCTTTTTTTCCCTAGCTTTATTGTGATATAATTGACACGTTCAGTTCAGTCACTCAGTCGTGTCTGACCCTTTGTGACCCCATGGACTGCAGCACACCAGACCTCCCTGTCCATCACCAACTCCCGGAGTTTACTCAAACTCATGTCCGTTGAGTCGGTGATGCCATCCAACCATCTCATCCTCTGTTTTCCTCTTTTCCTCCCATCTTCAATCTTTCCCAGCATCAGAGTATTTTCAAGTGAGTCAGTTCTTCGCTTCAGGTGGCCAAAGTGTTGGAGTTTCAGCTTCAACACCAGTCCTTCCAATGATATTCAGGACTGATTTCCTTTAGGATGGACATGTAAAATCATGCAAGTTTAAGGTGTACAATGTAATTTGATACATATATTGAGAAATGATTGCCACAGTTAGATTAATTAAGACAGTCTTCACATATTATTCATTTCATTGTTTTTATTTTTATGGCAAGAACATTTACATCTCATAATTCTATTGCCAACTTTTTGGTGGGTTGATGAAAAATGAAATGCACCCTAAGTTCCAGTCAAGACTTGTAATGGAACATGATCTGTACCTTTGGTCCTTGCTTAGGCCACTCTTCTTAATATTAATCGTTAACACTTTTGAACGTTTACTATGTAGCAGGCACTGTTTTACATATGTTTAGTCATTTTTTAAACACACAACAACCATATTTTTATCATCTCCTTTTGAAAGACACCCTTGGTGAGCGTGGGTAGTCCCTGAAATCAGGAGAAGCTTCTCAATTTCCAGTAATGCTGTGTTTTGAAATGGATGTTAGTGGCACACATGTGTTCACTTTCTTAAATTAGTTTAGCTGACAGAAATGATGTGTATACTTCTCAGCATTCAAGATCACACAGAAAAAACAGCCGAGGCAGAATTCAAACCCAGATGTTCTGATTTGACAACACACATTTTAACTGTAGTAGTAAACAACCACAGTTGGTTTTGCATTTCTAGAACTGCGGTGTATATTCATTGAAATACTAGTGTTTTGGAATGCTGTCTGCAAAAGGAAGCTCTGTGAATATCTAAGTTTGAGAAATACTGCATATTCCTGTATGGAATTCATGTCACATTTTAAAATGGTAAAAGTTTATATACAAATATTGCATGGAAGAGAAGTTTAATTTTGTATAGCATAACTTTCCTAATCATTTTTGCCTATGAAACACCTTTCATCACATAGTGCTTTATTTGTTTGTTTTATTTATTTTAATTGGAGGCTAATTACTTTACAATATTGTATTGGTTTTGCCATATATCTGTACACATAGTGCTTTAATATACTGCTGAAAAAGACTTTTGAAAAATTCACTTTGAGAATTAATATCTTGAGATAAGGAATTAAAAGTTTGTCTCTGAAAAAGACTCAGTGATAAAATGAGGAAGATTTTTATACTTCAGGAATTTGAGAAATGGTTCATTGGAAGGACTGATGCTGAGGCTGAAACTCCAATACTCTGGCCACCTGATGAGAAGAGCTGACTCATTGGAAAAGACTCTGATGCTGGGAAAGATCGAAGACAAGGGGAGAAGGGGACAACAGAGGATGAGATGGTTGGATGGTCACCGACTCAATAGACATGAATTTGGGTGAACTCTGGGAGTTGATGATGGATAGGGAGGCCTGGCATGCTGCCAGTCCATGGGGTTGCAAAGAGTCAGACACGACTGAGCAACTGAACTGAACTGAATTTGAGAGAAGTTTCTGTGTGACGTTTCAGTAAAGCATGATTTAAATATTACCTGACTGGGCTTTTTAATTCTCCCTCCGTTCCTGTCTGTAATTCATCTTGCATTTTTTAGTTTTTTTGGTTTGTTTCAGGTTGATTCTATCTACATGGAGAAGGCAGAACTTTATATATTTACTTTAATGTAAAATGCTTAAGGAAGAAAAACATACATTTAGGAAAGTATACATATCATGTGTGTCAGCTGAATGAATTTCAGAAGGTGAACACGTGTGTGCCATCAGCATCCAGATCAAAACACAGAGCATCGCTGGGAGCCCAGAGCCTCTCCGACTCCTGGTGACTGCCCATTCACGAAGGGTAACTGCTACCCCGTCTTCCCTCTACACAGGTTGGGTTTTTGTTTGTTTACAGCTTTATTGAGGTAAAATTGACATCTATTAAACTACATATTTAAATGATTTTTATGAATGCTAGCATATGTATTACACAGAAGATAGTGAATATATCCACCATCCTCCTAGTTTTCCTTCTGACCTTTGTAATTCCCCATCCTCAAGCAACCACTGGTCTGCTTTCTGTCACTTTGGATGAGTTTGCATCTTTTAGAATTTTACAATAATGGAATGATGCATGTGTACCCTATTTATATCAAGACAAAGGGGCTCTTGCTTATTTCACTCAGCATAACTATTTTCAGATTCTCTCACTTTGTGCATTAGCAGTCCCTTTTTATTGTCCAGTATTTCGTTGAAAGGATATAATGCAATTTGCTGATCTAGTCACCTGTTGGTGGCCATTTAGATTATTCTGGGGCATTATAAATAAGGTTTCTCTGTATGTTTGTCTACAAGTCTTTATGCCTAGGTTTTCATATCCTCTCATGAATACCTAAGAGGGATATGGCCGGGTCAAATGGTGAGCATATGTTTACATTTTTCAGAAACTGCCAAACTGTTTTCAAAAGTGAACATACTAGTATGTATTCCCACCAGTAGTATATAGAGTTCCAGTGTTCCATATCCTAACTAACACTTGATATGGGTAATTTGTAGTTTCAGCCATTCTAGTGAGTGTGTCATGATAGTGTATTGAGGTTTTAATTTGCGTTTTCTTAACAGCCTCCTTTCATGTGCTTATATGCCATCTATACGTCTTCTTTAGTGAAATGTTCATTCCAATGTTCTTTCCTTTTTTTGATTGGGTTGTTCATTGTCTTACTGTTGATACTGAAAAATCCTCTATTTTGCATACAAGCTCTTAGTTGGAAATCAGCTTTGGTAATGTTTTCTTCCAATCTGTGACTTGCCCTTTCATTCCTGTAACAATATCGTTTGAAGAGCAAATGCTTTCGCTTTCTTTTAGTTACTGTTAGGGTCTATGATAAAATTGATAATTCTTTGTTTATTGTAAGTCAGTGTCAGGTTTTTCTGTTTTTTTTTTTTTTTTGTATGAAGTTATCCAATTGCACCACCATCATTTGTTGAAAAGACTTTGCTCCTATTAAATTGCCTTGGTCTCTTTGTCAAAGTCTAATGGGGAAACAGTGGAAACAATGTCAGACTTTATTTTGGAGGGCTCCAAAATCACTGCAGATGGTGACTGCAGCCATGAAATTAAAAGACGCTTACTCCTTGGAAGGAAAGTTATGACCAACCTAGACAGCATATTCAAAAGCAGAGACATTACTTTGCCAACAAAGGTCTGTCTAGTCAAGGCTATGGTTTTTCCAGTGGTCATGTATGGATGTGAGAGTTGGACTGTGAAGAAAGCTGAGCACCAAAGAATTGATGCTTTTGAATTGTGGTGTTGGAGAAGACTCTTGAGAGTCCCTTGGGCTGCAAGGAGATCAGCCCTGGGATTTCTTTGGAGGGAATGATGCTAAAGCTGAAACTCCAATACTCTGGGCACCTCCTGCGAACAGTTGACTCACTGAAAAAGCCTCTGATGCTGGGAGGGATTGGGGGCAGGAGGAGAAGGGGACGACAGAGGATGAGATGGCTGGATGACATCACAGACTCGATGGACATGAGTCTGGGTGAACTCCGGGAGTTGGTGATGGACAGGGAGGCCAGGCGTGCTGCGATTCATAGGGTCGCAAAGAGTCAGACACGACTGAGCGACTGAACTGAATGACAGTATATGGTGTTGATTTATTTCTGGACTTTCTATTCTGTTTCATTATCTATTTATCTATATTTATACTAAAACAACATTATCTTATTTACTTTTCCTTTCCAATAATTTTTGAAATCAGAAATTATACTTTCTTGAGTGTAAAGTTCAACATTCAAGGTCACACAGGAAAACAAGGAGAAGATGATGGTATAATTTTTCAGCATACATTTTACTTGTGTGCTTTAAAAAAAAAAATTGCTTTTCTTATGGCTCAGGTCGTAAAGAATCTACCTGCAATGCAGGAAACCTGGGTTTGATTCCTGGTTTAGGAGGTCCCCTGGAGAAGGGAAAGGCTACCCACTCCAGTATTCTGGCCTGGAGAATTCCATGAACTGTATTGTCTATGGGGTAGCAAAGATTCAGACACAACGGTGCGACTTTCACTTTCACTTTTACAAAATTGCTATGACTGTTTCACATCCTTTCCATTTTCTTTTATTTTAGTTCCAGCTTGTCAATTTCTTTCCTTTTTTTTTTTAAATGCCTTCTGGGATTTTAATTGGGATTGTATTGAATCTGTAGGTCAATTTTGGAGAGAACACATATCATAAAAATATTGAGTCTTTTGATCCAGGTGTTTTTCCATTAATTGAAATCTTTAATTTATTGCAGCAAATTTATGTAGTGTTCTGTGTTTAGGTCTGATACATCTTCCATCAAATATATTCCTACATATTTTATATTTTGATGCTACTGTAAGTGGTACTTTTAAATTCAAGTTCCTATTCATTGCTCGTATAACATAAATTAGTGTTGCCAGTTTGACAGGGCATATTATTTTCTGAAACATTAGAGAACTCATTACTAGTATCTGGGCTGTCATTTGTAATACAATATTGTTAAAATATATGTTGCAAAGGAAAAATATAAAAGCTCATTCTAAGACAATCCATGAATCATTGTTCTATTCACTCATTCATATTTTACCCATTTATTTTTCCCATTGAAGTTTATGAAGGAAAAGCTTTAAATACTCTTAAATATTTTAAGAAAACTGAAGCTCAGAGGTGAAGAGATTTCCTGTGAAAATAAAGAGAGTGTCAAGAAAAAAACCATGCATTGGCTTTGGACCAGAGCTTGTTATTGATGACAAATAACTCAAGCCACTCTATTGATACCCTGAGTTACAGCATTACATGAGTCTGCTACTTGAATGAAAACCTTTCCAGTTGGAATTGTAAACCTCTTACAATTTTAACATTTTTGTCTATCCTAGAAAGTCCTACTATTAATATTTTTAGCAATATTAAATGCTTTCTCAGATCCCCTTCCCCCAACACACACATGGGACAGGCTGCTGTGGACTAAATTTTGTCCACATTTGGAAATTGAAGTTTTAAGCCCTGACGTAGCTGTTATGATGAAGTACTTTTGGGTGTAATTAAGGTTAAATGAGATCCTAAGGAGGGGGCCCTAATTCAGTTGAACTGATGGCCTTATAGGAAAATGAAGAGAGAGAGGTCTCTTGCTCTCTCTCTGCAAGTACAGACACTGAGGAAAGGCTATGTAAGCACCCAGCAGGTGGTTGTCTATAAGCCCAGAAGAGGGCTCTCACTGACATAGATCACGCTGCCATCCTGTTCTTGGACTTCCAGCCTCCAAAGCTGTGAACATAAATTTCTGTTCTTTAAGCTACCTAGCCTGTGGTATTTTGTCATGGCAGCTCCAGTGGAAGAATGCACAAGCCAAATCTTACCACATTCCCTATAGCTCTCCTTGTTACATGGTTGTTTAATTGGTTGCATGCAGTGACTGTGCTGATTACGCTGGCAGATTTAGAATTCATGTACAGGTAGCCCATTCTGATGATCCTGGTGTTTCCCCATTGATCTACTGCTGGTGTATTGTTACCACAGGACCATCAAACTGCAATTCATTCAGCGGTTTATTAAATGACATCTCTTCCCAGAGTGTGAAAATATGCTAACCCTCTTTGAACAAGACATTAAAAAAATAAACTTTATAAGAGTTTAGATTTCTAGAAAAGGTAGCAAGGTAATACAGGGAGTTCTCAAATGCTTAGTACTATTTCCTCTGTTAAGATCTTAACATTAGTACAATAAATTTATCACACCTAATAAACTAATATTGATACATTATTATTAACTAAGCCCATACTTCATCTTGATATCTTTAATTTTCACCTAACATTCTATTTGTGTCCCAGGATCCTATCCAGGAAAACAGAATGTGACATTCAGTTGTCATGTTTCCTTAGGTGGTGGTTCTTGGCTGTGACAGTTTCTCAGACTTGCTTTGTTTGTGATGACCTTGGCTGTTTTGAGGAGTATGGGAAATGCATTTTGTAGAATGTGCCTTAACTGGGATTGTTTTTCTCATGATGAGATTAAGATCATGGGTTTCGGGGAGGAGAGCATCAGAGGTAAAGTACCATTCTCATCCCGTCATATCCGAGGTAAATGCTATCAGTCCTTATCACCTGTGTTTGTCAGCATTCTCCAATGTGAAGTTACTCTCTTTTCCTTTCTGTTAGCCTTCACATGGACATCACTAATACAACCTACACTTATGAGTGTGAAGTTATGTTCCATCTCTCTGAAGGGGCAATGTACATAAATTATTTGGAGTACTTCTATATGTGAGATTGCCTTTTTCCCCTATTTATTTATTCAGTCATTTGTATCAATATGGATTCTTGTCTATTTACTTTCTAAATTGGGTTATAATACAATACTAGTCAACTGTTTCTTTTTTGTTTATTGAGGTATAGTTGATATATAATATGTTTCAGATATACATCATACTGATTCCTAATTTTTAAAAGTTATATTCCATTTATAGTGTTATAAAATGTTGGCTACAGTCCCTGTGTATACAGTATATCCTTGTAGCTTATTTAGTACTACAAGAAGTATAATAATTCATACTTCTTAACCACATACCCCTATCCTGCCCCTCCCCCTCTCCCTCTCCTCACTGGTAAGCACTGGTTTCTTTTCTGTGATTCCTGTTTTTCCCCATCTTTGCTTTTTCTTTTTTAAATTATAGAAGTATGATAACACATTTACAGGAGACTTGGAAAATACAGAATAAAGTTACATATGCTGCTGCTGCTACTAAGTCGCTTCAGTCGTGTCGACTCTGTGTGACCCCATAAACAGCAGCCCGCCAGGCTCCCCTGTCCCTGGGATTCTCCAGGCAAGAACACTGGAGTGGGTTGCCATTTCCTTCTCCAATGCATGAAAGTGAAGTCGCTCAGTCGTGTCTGACTCTTAGTGACCCCATGGACTGCAGCCTTCCAGGCTCCTCCGCCCATGGGATTTTACAGGCAAGAGTACTGGAGTGGGCTGCCATTTCCTTCTCCAAATGTTACATATGGTTCCACTATATATTACAGTTGCCTTTTAAGTAGATAAATTTTTAGTTGGAGTGTCTATCTCAAAGTCTCAAAAATTAATAGAATGAATACAGAAAAGTAGAGGAAATAGTAGACCTGAAAAGTACCGTTCAGTTCAGTTCAGTCGCTCAGTCGTGTCTGACTCTTTGCAATTCCATGAATTGCAGCACGCCAGGCCTCCCCGTCCATCACCAACTCCCAGAGTTCACTCAGACTCACGTCCATCACGTCAGTGATGCCTTCCGGCCATCTCTTCCTCTGTCGTCCCCTTCTCCTCCTGGCCCCAATCCCTCCCAGCATCAGAGTCTTTTCCAATGAGTCAACTCGTCACATGAGGTGGCCAAAGTACTGGAGTTTCAGTCTCAGCATCAGTCCTTCCAAAGAACACCCAGGACTGATCTCCTTCAGAATGGACTGGTTGGATCTCCTTGCAGTCCAAGGGACTCTCAAGAGTCTTCTCCAACACCACAGTTCAAAAGCATCAATTCTTCGGCGCTCAGCTTTCTTCACAGTCCCACTCTCAAATCCATACATGACCACAGGAAAAAACATAGCCTTGACTAGATGGACCTTTGTTGGCAAAGTAATGTCTCTGCTTTTGAATATGCTATCTAGGTTGGTCATAACTTTTCTTCCAAGGAGTAAGGGTCTTTTAATTTCATGGCTGCAATCACCATCTGCAGTGATTTTGGAGCCCCCAAAAATAGTCTGACACTGTTTTCTACTGTTTGCCCATCTATTTCCCATGAAGTGATGGGACCAGATGCCATGATCTTCATTTTCTGAATGTTGAGCTTTAAGCCAACTTTTTCACTCTCCTCTTTCACTTTCATCAAGAGGCTTTTTAGTTCCTCTTCGCTTTCTGCCATAAGGGTGGTGTCAGCTGCATATCTGAAGTTATTGATATTTCTCCCGGCAATCTTGATTCAAGCTTGTGCTTCTTCCAGTCCAGCGTTTCTCATGATGTACTCTGCATAGAAGTTAAATAAGCAGGGTGACAATATACAGCCTTGACGTACTCCTTTTCCTATTTGGAACCAGTCTGTTGTTCCATGTGCAGTTCTAACTGTTGCTTCCTGACCTGCATACAGATTTCTCAAGAGGCAGGTCAGGTGGTCTGGTATTCCCATCTCTTTCAGAATTTTCCACAGTTTATTGTGATCCACACAGTCAAAGGCTTTGGCATAGTCATTAAAGCAGAAATAGATGTTTTTCTGGAACTCTCTCACTTTTTCGATGATCCAATGGATATTGGCAATTTGATCTCTGGTTCCTCTGCCTTTTCTAAAACCAGCTTGAACATCTGGAAGTTCACAGTTCACATTTTGCTGAAGCCTGGCTTTGAGAATTTTGAGTGTTACTTTACTAGCGTGTGAGATGAGTGCAATTGTCCGATAGTTTGAGCATTCATTGGCATTGCCTTTCTTTGATCTCTGGTACCTCTATCTTTTCTTAATCCAGCTTGAACATCTGGAAGTTTTGGGTTCATGCATTGTTGAAGCCTAGCTCGAAGTATTTTGAGCATTACCTTGCTAGCATGTAAAATGCCTACAACTGTGCAATAGTTTGAACATTCTTTGGCATTGCATTTCTTTGGGATTGGAATGAAATTTGACCTATTCCAGTCCTGTGGCCACTGTTGACTTTCCCAAATTTTCTGGCATGTTGAGTGCAGCACTTTAACAGCATCATCTTTTAGGATTTCAAATAGCTCAACAGGCATCCCATTACCTCCACCAACTTTGTTTGTAGTAATGTTTCCTTAGACTCACTTGGCTTTTCACGTTCCTTTGGCTCTAGGTCAGTGAGCACACCATATGGTTAACTGGGTCATTAAGACCTTTTTTGTACAGTTCTTCTGTGTATTCTTGCCACCTCTTCTTAATATCTTCTGCTTCTGTTAGGTCCATACCATTTCTGTCCTTTATTGTGCCCATCTTTGCATGAAATGTTTCCTCGGTATCTCTAATTTTCTTGAAGAGACCTCTAGTCTTTACTATCCTATTGTTTTCCTCTGTTTCTTTGTGTTATTCACTTAAGGTTAATTTTTTATCTCTCCTTGCTGTTCTTTAGAACTCTGCATTCAGATGGGTATATCTGTCCTTTTTGCCTTTGCCCTTCACTTCTCTTCTTTTCTCAGCTATTTGTAAGGCCTCCTCAGATAATCATTTTGCTTTTTTTGCATTTCTTTTTCTTGGGGATGGTCTTGATCACCACCTCCTATACAACGTTAGGAACCTCTGTCCATAGTTTTTCAGGCACTCTGTCTATCAGCTCTAATCCTTTGAATCTATTTTTCACTCTATCAGACTAAATCTGATAGAGTGCCTGCAGAACAAATAGATTGAAGAGATTAGAATTTCCAGTACTATGTTTAATAAAACGTGGCAAAGAGTGGACATCCTTGTCTTTTTCTTCGTATTTCAGCCTTTCATTATTGACTATGAAACTGTGGGGACCATCATATAAGGCCTTTATTATGTTGATATATATTCCCTCTATACCCACTTCCTTGACATGTTTATCATAAGAGGATACTGAATTCTTTGAAAAGCTTTTTCTGCATCTATTGAGATGATCATATGATTTTATTCTTTAATTTGTTAATGTGATGTTTCACATTGATTTGTGGATATTGAAAAATCTTTGCATCCTTGGGATAAATGCCCCTTGACCGTGATGTGTGAGCCTTTAAATATATTGCTGAATTTGATTGGCTACTATTTTGTTGAGGATTTTTGCATCTATCTGCATCAGTGATACTGACCTGTACTTTTTTGTTTTTGTGATATCTTTGGTTTTAGTATCAGGGTGATGCTGGCCTCGTAGGGTGATTTCAGAAGGCTTCCCTCCTCTGTAACTTTTTGGAATAGTTTTGAGAAGATAGATGTTAACTCTTATGTAAATGTTTGGTAAAATTTATGTGCTATCTGGTCCTGGATTTCTGCTTGCTGAGAATTTTTAAATTACGGATTCTATTTTATTACTGATAATTGAGCTGTTCATATTTACTAATTCTGTCTGGTTCAGTCTTCAGTTCAGTTGACTTGCTCTGTCGTGTCCGACTCTATGTGACCACATAAACTGCAGCACGCCAGGCTAGCCTGTCCATCTCCAACTCCCAGAGTTTACTCAAACCCATGTCCATTGAGTTGGTGATGCCATCCAACCATCTCATCTTCTGTCATCCCCTTCTCCTCCTGCCATCAATCTTTCTCAGCATCAGGGTCTTTTCCAATGAGTCAGTTCTTCCCATCAGGCAGCCATAGGATTGGAGTTTGTGCTTAAGCAGCAGTCCTTCCAATGAATATTCAGGACTGATTTCCTTTAGGATGGACTAGTTGGATCTTCTTGCTGTCCAAGGGACTCTCAAGAGTTTTCTGCAACACCACAATTCAAAAGCATCAGTTCTTAGGCACTCAGCTTTCTTTATAGTCCAACTCTCACATCAGTACATGACTACTGGAAAAACCAAAGCTTTGACTAGATGGACCTTTGTTGGCAAAGTAATGTCTCTGCTTTTTAATATGCTGTCTAGGTTGGTCAAAACTTTTCTTCCAAGGAACAAGCATCTTTTAATTTCATGGCTGCAAGCACCATCTGCAGTAATTTTGAAGCCCAAAAAGTAGTCTGTCACTGTTTCTGTTGTTTCCCCATCTATTTGCCATGAAGTGATGGGACCAGATGCCATGATCTTAGTTTTCTGAATGTTGAGTTTTAAGCCAACTTTTTCACTCTCTTCTTTCACTTTTAACAAGAGGCTGTTTAGTTCTTTTTGCTTTCTGCCATAAGGATGCTGTCATCTGCATATCTGAGGTTATTGATATTTCTCCTGGCAGTTTTGATTCCAGCTTGTGTTTCTTCCAGCCCAGCGTTTCTCATGATGTACTCTGCATATAAGTTAAATAAGCAGGTTGACAATATTTCCTATTTGGAACTAGTCTGTTGTTCCATGTCCAGTTCTAACTGTTACTTCCTGACCTGCATACAGATTTCTCAAGAGGCAGGTCAGGTGGTCTGGTATTCCCATCTCTTTCAGAATTTTCCAGTTTGTTGTGGTCCACACAGTCAAAGGCTTTGGCATACTCAATAAAGCAGAAGTAGATGTTTTTCTGGACTCTCTTGCTTTCTCTACGATCCAACAGATGTTGGCAATTTGATCTCTGGTCCCTCTACCTTTTCTAAATCCAGCTGAACATCTGGAAGTTCATTGTTCAGACTGTTGTAGCCTTGGGAAATTGCAAATTTCTAGGAATGTGTTCATTTCTTATAGGCTGTCCTCTTATTATTGTGTAACTAGTAATTTCTTATTATCTGTTGAATTTTTGTGATGTCTGTTTTAACTTCTCCTTTTTCATTTCTGATTTTACTGATTTAGGACCTCTCTTTTTTGACAGTCCTGGTGAAACGTGTATGAATTTGGTATCTTTTCAAAGAACGAGCTCTTAATTTCATTACGTTTTTTTCTTTTTTCCTATTTTTTTCAGTATGTATTTCACTTATTTCTGCTCTCATCTTTATGACTTCTTTCCAAGTGCTGCTCTTTTCTTTCTCTAGTTCATTTAGGTACAAGTTTAGTTTGTTTATTTGCCGTTTTTCTTGTTTCCGGAGTTCGGCTTTTGTCACTATAAACTTTCCTCTTAAAACTGCTTGTATTGCGTCCTATAGATTTTGGATTGCTATGTTTTCATTTTCATTTTTCTCCAAATATTTTATTTCCTCTTTGACTTCAATTATCTACTGGTTGTATGATAGTATATTGCTTAGCCTCCTTTTGTATGTGTTCTTTACAGTTTTGTCTTTATTTCTAGTCTCATATCTTTGTGGTTGAAAAAGATGCTTGATGGGATGTAATTCTTGAGATAATTTAGACTTGTTTTGTAACATAATATGATCTGTTCTGGAGAATGTTACATACACAGTTGAAAAAAATGTATATTCTGCTGTTTTTAGGTGGAATGTTTTTTATGTATTAAGTTCATTTGGTTTAATGTGTCCTTTAAGGCCAGTGTTTTCTTATTGATTTTCTGCCTGGATATTCTCTCCATGGATATATATAGGGTGTTAAAGTCCCCTAATATTACTATGTTTTTGTCCATTTCTCCCTTCATTTCTCTTAATATTTGTGTTCTTAATTTAGGTGCTTCCGAGTTGGGCGCATATATATTTATAATTATTGTATCTTCTTGTTAATTGTTCCCTTTATCATTATGTAATGCTCTTGTTTGTCTGTTGTTACAGTCTTTGTTTCAAAGTCTGTTTTATCTAGTACAAGTATTGCTACCTGAGCTTTCTTTTCCTTACCATTTACATCAAATACGTTTTTCCATCCCCTCATTTTTCATCTTTGTGTCTTTAGGTCTGACATGAGTCTCTTATAGGCAGCATATGTATGGGTGGGTTTTTTTGTTTGTTTTAATCCATTCAGCCACTCTGTCTTCTGACTGGAGCATTTGGTCCATTTAAATTTAACATAATTATTAATAGATGTATACTTACTAACATTTGGTTGCTTTGGGGTTGTTTTTGTTGTTCTTTATGTTCCTTTCTTCTTTTGATCCATTTCCTTGTGATTTGATAACTATTGTTAATATTATGCTTGAATTTCTTTCTTGTGTGTGTGTGTGTGCTCCTATTAAAGATTTTTGATTTGTGGTTACCATAGGTTTATATGTAGACTTTAAGGTAATGATCATAAAGAATCTCAAAGAACTTGGAAGAATGAATGAATGAAGACAGTGAGAAAGTTATTATATTTTTCGGGCAGGTGGCTGTGTGTTGTGTGTTGCTGGGTGAACGTGTGTTGTGTGTTGCTGCGTGAGCTATCTCTAGCTGTGGAGAGCAGGGGCCACTCTCTGGCTGTGGTGCACAGGCTTCTCATTGCTGTGGCTTCTCTTTTTGCAGAACACAGGCTTCAGGGCGCACAGCCTTCAGCAGTTGTCATGCACAGGCTTAGTTGTTCCACAGCATGTGGGATCTTCCTGGACAAGGGATCGAACCCCTGTCTCCCTCACTGGCAGGCAGATTCTCCACTGAGCCACCAGGGAAGCCTGAGAAGTTAGTTTGTAACAAACTGTTAAAGTCTCTATTGGTAGATTGATTCACTTGGTTCTTCTGAATTTTAACTCCTTGCTTCATTTGGAACTTGCTTCTCTGTTGCCTCATTTTACCTAAATCACTGTATTTATTTCTGTGTATTTGGTAGATTGGCTATATTTCCTGATCTTGCAGAAGTGACCTTATGTTGGAAATGTCCTATGGGGTCCTGCAAGTGGCCTCTTGTCAGGTAGCCAGAGCTAAATGCTTTAGAAGAGATGCCCACTCTGTGGATTGTGTGGGTCCTTCTGTTGTGGCAGGCTGACTACTGTAAGTGTGCTTTTGGGCTGGCTAGCTCCTAGCCCAGTTGGTTGCCAGGCCTTCCTTATGCGGAGGCTGCTGATGGGTGGGACTCTGCCCTGGCACAGCTGGCTTTAAGGTTACAGAAGTTCTAGTCCTGGTACTGGCCTGCAGGTGGGTGGGGCTGGGTCATGAGGCAACTGCCTCCAGATCTGTGGTTGGGTCCAAGGGCTAGTGTTAGCCCAGTGGCTGATGGTACCAAGTGAGTGGGTAGCACTAGGGCCCAGGGGATCACAAAGATAATGCCCACCTCCTGGGGGTAAAGCCAGGTCCCAGGACTAGTACCATTCCAATAGTGGGCAGGACATGTCTGATAGATAGCTAGCTGATGGACCCCCAGAAGTGCTGGGGCTAGGCCTGCTCACTGGTAGGTGGGGCTTAGTCCTAAGCCCTCTGATAGGTGGAGCTTGGTCAGGTGGCTGGGTGCTTAGGAGTTCCTATGGCAGCTGGCCTGCTGGTGGGTGGGGCCGTGTCCCTGCCCAGCTAACTGCCTAGCCTGGGGCATTCCAGGACAGAAGCCAACCAGCTAGGGCCTGAGGCTGTGTCCTGACAATAGTGAACTAGAACGAGGATTCTGAAATAGCGCTTCCCAACACCATGTCCTGCCGCCAGCATCTGTGTCTCCAGGGTGGGTTTCATTTGTTTCTTGCCTCTCTGAGAAGCTCTCCGGGTTCATCAACTGAGTCTGACCTAGTTATTGTTGTTCAGTCACCAAGTCTGTGTGTGATTTTGCGACCCTGAAGCACATCAGGATTCTCTATCCTCTGCTGCTGCTGCTGCTGCTGCTGCTAAGTCGCTTCAGTCGTGTCCGACTCCGTGCAACCCCATAGACGGCAGCCCACCAGACGGCTGCCCCGTCCCTGGGATTCTCCAGGCAAGAACACTGGAGTGGGTTGCCATTTCCTTCTCCAATGCATGAAAGTGAAAAGTGAAAGTGAAGTTGCTCAGTCGTGCCCGACTCTTAGCGACCCCATGGACTGCAGCCCACCAGGCTCCTCCATCCATGGGCTCCTCCAGGCAAGAGTGCTGGAGTGGGGTGCCATTGCCTTCTCCTCTCTATCCTCTACTATCTCCTGAATTTGAGTTTGCTCATATTGATGTTCATTGAGTTGGTGACGCTATCCAACAAATCTTATCCTCTGTCACCCCCTTCTCTTCTTGCCTTCAGTCTTTCCGAGCATCAGGGTCTTTTCCAGTGAGTTGATTCTTCACATCAGGTGGCCAAAGTATTGGAGCTTCAGCAACGGTCCTTCCAATGAATATTCAGGGTTGATATATTTTACCTTATGTTTCTCATTATATTAGAAAAAAATAGCCTTTGAGAAGACCAAACCTCTTTCTAAAAAACTTAAAAATAATATCTTAAATAGTTCTTTGGGTAAAAACAACTTTTTCCATAGAATCCAACACTCCTCTCACCCCGCCCGTACTTACTGACACTGTGCCAAATTAGATTACAGATACATGAAAATAAATACCCAGATAAGAAATGAAATATTAGGTAATTGTGACATTTTCTCCAAATCTCCAGATGTTTGGTTTTCTGTAAGGAAACTGTTACATCACTGGCATTTCCTCTTTACATCTGGATGTTCAGCTATCAGAGACATAGTCTTTTGTTCATTTCTGTGAAATACTCATTTCTTGTCATGATTCTTGAAAATAGAGTTGATGTCAAAAAGATGGCAATGAAACAAATTATATATCTTCTATGTATCACTCAAGCCACATATAAAATAGTCTGAAAATAAACATTTAAAGAGATTTACTCTAAGTATATACTTAGTATGCTTTTGTCCTTTGACAGCTGTGTAAGATATGAACATCATTAACTTATGCATTAATTTATGCTTCATTGGCAATTAAAAGCCATGATGCAACTGTTTAAATATTTTAGCATTTATTCCCTTGGTAGCTCCTATGGACAGTATTCTTTGATTTGAAAAGGAATATACAATACCATGAATTCTAGCTTAGATGTCCAAAGATAAAATGTTCCCCAAGGACCAGAGTAAAAAATAGTGAAGGGTTTAGTGGTCTGAACGAAGGGCAATAGTTACTCTTGGGGGCAGTCTGGAAGTGAGTTAAATTCTCAAAGTCTATACCAAACAAAGATATTTTTAGAAAGATAGTAAGAACCTAAGAGAATATGCCTGAGAACTGAATTTTGTTCAAGTACTCTTCAGTTTTAATGATATAATTTTTGTCTAACTTCTTTCTGTTGTGGATAGGAGACTGAGGTCCAATTTATAATAGTATGGAGCAGCCTACATGGCATGGCTTATAGTTTCATAGATTGGTTAGTTTTCCGACTGAAAACCACAATCACTGAAAACTAACCAATCTGATCACATGGACCACAGCCTTGTCTAACTCAATGAAACTATGAGCCATGCCGTGTAGGGCCACCCAAGACAGACGGGTCATGATGGAAAGTTCTGACAAAACATGGTCCACTGGAGAAGGGAATGGCAAACCACTTCAGTGTGCCTGCCTCGAGAACCCCATGAAAAATAGGAAAAGGCAAAAAGATAGGACACTGAAAGATGAACTCCCCAGGTCGGTAGGTGCCCAATATGCTACTGGAGATCAGTGGAGAAATAAGTCCAGAAAGAATGAAGAGACGGAGCCAAAGCAAAACCAACACCCAGTTGTGGATGTGACTGGTGATGGAAGCAAGGTCCAGTGCTGTAAAGAGCAACATTGCATAGGAACCTGGAATGTTAGGTGCATGAATCAAGGCAAATTGGAAGTGATCAAACAGGAGATAGCAAGAGTTGAACTCAGTCAACATTTTAGAAATCAGTGAACTAAGATGGACTGGAATGGGGAAATTTAACTCAGATGACCATTATATCTACTACTGTGTGGCAAGAATCCCTTAGAAGAAATGGAGTAGCCGTGATAGTCAACAAGAGAATCCAAAATGCAGTATTTGGATGCAGTCTCAAAAAAACAGAATAATCTCTGTTCGTTTCCACGGCAAACCATTCAATATCACGGTAATCCAAGTCTGTGCCCTGACAAGTAATGCTGAAGAAGCTGAAGTTGAACGGTTCTTTGAAGACATACAAGATCTTCTAGAACTAACACCCAAAAAAGATGTCCTTTTCATTATAGGGGACTGGAATGCAAAGTAGGAAGTCAAGGAACACCTGGAGTAACAGGCAAAATTGGCCTTGGAGGACAGAATGAAGCATGGCAAAGGCTAATAGAGTTCCACTGGTCATAGCAAACACCCTTTTCCAAACAACACATGAGAAGACTCTACTCATGGACATCACCAGATGGCCAACACCAAAATCAGACTGATTATATTCTTTACAGCCTAAGATGGAGAAGCTCTATACAGTCAGCAAAAATAAGACTGGCAGCTAACTGTGGCTAAGATCATGATCTCCTTATTGCCAAATTCAGACTTAAATTGAAGAAAGTAGGGAAAACCTCTTGGAGAAGGAAATGACAACCCACTCCAGTACTCTTGTCTGGAAACTCCCATGGACTGAGGAGCCTGGTAGGCTGCAGTCCATGGGGTTGCTAAGGGTTGGATACAACTGAGCGACATCACTTTTCACTTTCATGCATTGGAGAAGGAAATGCAGCCCACTCCAGTGTTCTTGCCTGGAAACTCCCATGGACGGAGGAGCCTGTTAGGCTGCAGTCCATTGGGTCTCGCAGAGTCGGACATGACTGAAGTGACTTAGCAGCAGCAGCAGGGAAAACCACTAGACCATTCAGGTATGATCTAAATCAAATCCCTAATGATTATACAGTGGAAGTGAGAAATAGATTTAAGGGACTAGATCTGATAGATAGAGTGCCTGAAGATCTATGGTCGGAGGTTTGTGACATTGTACAGGAGACAGGGATCAAGACCATCCCCATGGAAAAGAAATGCAAAAAAGCAAAATGGCTGTCTGAGGAGGCCTTACAAATAGCTGTGAAAAGAAGAGAATAAAAAAGCAAAGGAGAAAAGGAAAGATATATACCCATTTGAATGCAGAGTTCCAAAGAATAGCAAGGAGAGATAAGAATGTCTTCCTCAGTGATCACTGCAAAGAAATAGAGGAAAATAATAGAATGGGAAAGACTCGAGATCTCTTCAATAAAATTAGAGATACCAAGGGAACATGTCATGCAAATATGGGCTTGATAAAGGACAGAAATGGTATGGATCTAACAGAAGCAGAGGATATTAAGAGCTGGCAAGAATACACAGAAGAACTATACAAAGAAGATCTCTACAACCCAGATAATCATGATGGTGTGATCACTCATCTAGAGCCGGACAACCTGGAATGTGAAGTCAAGTGGGTCTTAGGAAGCATCACTATGAACAAAGCTAGTGGAGATGATGGAATTCCAGTTGAGCTATTTCAAATCCTAAAAGATGATGCTGTGAAAGTGCTGCACTCAATATGCCAGCAAATTTGGAAAATTCAGCAGTGGCCACAGGGCTGGAAAAGAGCAGTTTTCATTCCAATCCCAAAGAAAGGCAATGCCAAAGAATGCTCAAACTACTGCACAATTGCACTCATCTCACATGCTAGTAAAATAATCCTCAAAATTCTCCAAGCCAGGCTTCAACAATACATGAACTGTGAACTTCCAGATGTTCAAGCTGGTTTTCAAAAAGGCAGAGGAACCAGAGATCAAATTGCCAAAATCAGTTGAATCATTGAAAAAGCAAGAGAGTTCCAGAAAAATATCTATTTCTTTAAATTGACTATGCCAAAGCCTTTGATTGTGTGGATCACAATAAACTGTGGAAAATTCTGAAAGAGATGGGAATACCAGACCACCTGATTTGCCTCCTGAGATATCTGTATGCAGGTTGGGAAGCGACAGTTAGAACTGGACATGGAACAACAGACTAGTTCCAAATAGGAAAAGGAGTGTGTCAAGGCTATATATTGTCACCCTGCTTATTTAACTTATATGTAGAATACATCATGCGAAATGCCAGGCTGGATGAGGCACAAGCTGGAATCAAGATTGCCAGGAGAGGTACCAATACCTCAGATACGCAGATGACATCACCCTTATGGCAGAAAGCAAAAAAGAGCTAAAAAGCCTCTTGATGAAAGTGAAAGAGGAGAGTGAAAAAGTTGGCTTAAACCTCAGTGTTCAGAAAACTAAGATCATGGCATCTGGTCCCATCACTTCATGGGAAATAGATGGGGAAACAGTGGAAACAGTGGCAGACTATTTTTGGGGGGCTCCAGAATCAGATGGTGACCTCAGCCATGAAAGACACTTGCTCCTTGGAAGAAAAGCTATGACCAACCTAGACAGCATATTAAAAAGCAGAGACATTACTTTACCAAGAGAAGTCCATCTAGTCAAAGCTTTGGTTTTTCCAGTAGTCACGTATGGATGTGAGAGTTGGGTTATAAAGAAAGCTGAGCACCGAAGAATTTATGCTTTTTAGCTGTGGTGTTGGAGAAGTCACTTGACAGTTCCTTGGACTGCAAAGAGATCCAACAAGTCCATCCTAAAGGAAATCAGTCCTGAATATTCATTGGAAGGGGCTGCTGCTAAAGCTGAAACTCCAATCCTTTGGCCACCTGATGTGAAGAACTGACCCATTTGAAAAATTTCTGATGCCAGGAAAGATTGAAGGCGGGAAGAGAAGGGGATGACAGAGGATGAGATGGTTGGATGGCGTCACTGACAAGATGGACATAAGTTTGGGTGCACTCCGGGAGTTGGAGGTGGACAGGGAGGCCTGGCATGCTGCAGTCCCTGGGGTCGCAAAGAGTCAGACACGACTGACCAACTGAACTAACTGATGACCTGGAAGGGCAAAAGAAGAGTTCTGCCTTGGCCATGTTTGCTTGAATGCTTATTAGGTACCCCAGGGCAAACATGGAGTTAACAGAGTTCAGGGAGGAATGAAGCTGAGATTTCTTTGGGAAGCATCAGCGTTGGGGCCTGGATGAAGTCATAGAGGGAGTGAGTGCAGGGACAGTACGTGTCCCTGGCACATTGCAAAACTGTGAGGTTTAGAAGAGAAGCTTAAGGAAGGAGGTCTGTTTTGTTTTGTTTTTCACTCTAGCAAAATGCACCAACATTGTGTATTGCTTAATTTTTTGTCCTCTACCCTCCCTTAACCAGTTATTTCATATGAATTAGAACCTCTTATTGCATACTTTGCTTGTTTTTTGAGTGATTATTTACTTCTGGCCCTGTAATTGTGAAATAGGATTCAGAGAAATAGATTTTAAACCATTGTGTTCTCTAGTACACAAAGAATTTACTGGTGGAAGTGGACAGGACAATAGTCTTCCTGTGACCAGCCTGTTTTATTCCCTGAGGCTGAATGAAATCAAGGTAATTACTTTATAATTAATGTGAAATGATATAATCAAAATCTACTTAGGGGGATAATATAAGTAAAGGACCTTTTGTGACATCTTTTCGTGAAATGAAGATTTCCCATGAGAAGACAGAGTGAAGTAGCAGAGTGAAAATAAATGTTAATAGCTGGAACCAGTGGAAATATTTTCTCTTTAGGAAAATACCTGGATAAGTTACACGGAGTGGAATATGAGACCGTGAGGAGGAAGCCAGGAAATAAGAGATATTTAAGCCCCACTGCTGGAGAAGGCAATGGCACCCCACTCCAGTACTCTTGCCTGGAAAATCCCATGGATGGAGGGGCCTGGTGGGCTGCAGTCCATGGGGTCGCTAAGAGTCGGGCACGACTGAACGACTTCACTTTCACTTTTCACGTTCATGCATTGGAGAAGGAAATGGCAACCCACTCCAGTGTTCTTGCCTGGAGAATCCCAGGGGCGGGGGAGCCTGGTGGGCTGCCGTCTATGGGGTCACACAGAGTCGGACATGACTGAAGTGACTTAGCAGCAGCAGCAAGCCCCGCTGCACAGACCCAGGGGACAGAAGGTTATGAAAAAAAAGTGTTGTGAATTTGCCCAAGAATTTTAGTAGCAGTCATGTCTAATGATTATGGTTAAATTACTTTTGCTGTAGCAATTTAAACACCTTTTAATTTAAACTCCACGCCTTCATCAAAGTGTGCTATGCACGCAATGCCTTCTGTCAGTGCTTTTGTATGGTGGGTCTCAGTGAATGTGTTCATGAATTTTTTTAAAAGTACAAGACAAGGTAAAAAGTTTGAGGTTTTTTTTTTTTTTTTTTTTTTTAGGTTTTAACTCCTAGACATATGATACCAAATTCAAAACTTATCATGGAGAACAAGATTCAGTGAGGTTATAAGGGGAGCCAGAAATGGCTATGAGGAGTAAATCTCTCCCTCCACCTTCTTGTATTTGGAAACCAGCGGCATACTGGTGAGGATTTAACTAGGTATAAACTGGAATTGAAGGTTTGGACCAATCCAAAATACTCCTAACAGGCAGAGTATATTTAGTAGTTATTTTGTGTTTTCTAAAATGTGCTGTGTTGACTCAGTTTTGAGGCTCTGGCTAAGAGGCAGGTCAGTTCCCCTTTCTGGGCAGCCAGTTAAGCCCACACCTTAGCCACTTCCTTTATCTGCCTGTTACACTCCAGGTTACTAAGCACACTTCCTAATGCTCCATGGCCAAGTTCCACACAACCAGAGATGGTCACTATGCACCAAGGCCTGCAAAATTATTCATATTAGCCAGTCTACAGGAAGCCCTGGAAACCTAGGCATTCCAGCCTACTTGCTGCCTCGGTAAGCTGCCTCTGAAGCTCCAGTTTGCTGTCTCCTTTCCCTACAGTCCTTTGTTTGGCCCCGTCTTTCTTCTGGAGCTGTATAAACAGTTCTGCCTTTCATCTACCCATGTGTCAGTGTGTTGAGTCCTACCATTAAGAATCTTTAAAGCTTAGGAAATTCAAAGGAACATCAGCTTGATATCTGGAGTTTACTTCAAAATTTTAAAAAATATATATTCTCTAGTATATGGAAGACTTCAACTTGGTGAACCTAAAACTGACTGTGAAAGAATCCTGTCAAGGGATTCGTTAGACATCTAGACTGGTGTTCCATCCTCAACCAACTGAACCAGAAATCTCCAGAAGGTCTAAAGTGGGAAACTATTTTTAGTTTTCTGGGTGATTGTAGTTCACATACTTGTGTAGGAATTATAGATGTGGAAGATACTTACCTTCAATGAGTTAAATTCTGAATTAAAATCCCAGATCTGCTTTCACTATCATGTTACATGTAGCAAGTTATTTAACCTTTTTTGAGGTTCAGAGTTCTTGTCTGTAAAATGAGAATAATAACTTGATGAATTACTGTGATGATTAAATGAGAAGTTGCCTAAAATATCCAGCAGAATGCCCAGAACTTGAAATATAGGAGCTATTAGTAGCATTATTTAGAAAGCACAAACAATAGAAAAACAATGTGTAACAAGGGCCAGGAAAAGCAGGTACTTGTAAATTTTGCAAATAAAAGATAGACATGATAAAATCCTTCGACACTTAAAGATTAATAAGGTTCAGATATATTCAACAGCTTTTCCCTACAAAAAGGTAGGTATTAATTCAGTATGTCATCCTGTGAGTTTAATTCATGAATATGGTGCCTCTCTGATGTAAATGTTTATCTGTAAGTGTTCATTGTAGATCCACCAGTATGATTTATTTCTGTTGCTTCATCGGCAGTTTTGACTGTCCTCTCTGCTGGAACGCTTTTCTTTGCCTGTCTTAACTAGATGGTTGTGATGTATCCACAGCAACCCTTTTCTCTCACATGCTCTCACAAGTTTCCTCTTCTTTGAAGTATTTTCATCTTTTAAAAAGCACATCACATAATCAAGGTCTGCCAAATCTCAAAGATGAAGTAATTACTAGGCAAGTTTTAGATAAAACTTCTACACTTGGGGCCCACTGGAGCAATTGGTAATGAAGATGTTTCCAAATATGTACATATTGGGATGATCTAGTATCTGTCTGGGCTAGTATGGATGACACTAAGCTTTCTGTACTCTCTCATTTGACTATACATGGTCAAAGGATGGATTCTGTTTTCCTTTAGATTTTTTTTTTTTAATAGTGACACCCAACCTGTCTTGATACCCTATTAAGCACAATACCCCTTAGCCTTGAAAACATACCAATGCTATAATATGTTGCTTAAAGTTACCTACATTGCTCTTAAACCACAGTTACTGCCAGTACTCCCTTACTCGCCCTTCCCTATTGCAAAAAGAAATGGAAAGAAAAGGTACACATTTAAGATGTTTTTTAAGACTATTGCTCTTGCTTCATTACTCAATGGCTAGATGTTCATGGGCAAGTTATGAGCTCTGAGCCCATTTATTCATTTATGGGATGAGAGATGGTAATACTTGCCACATAGGAATGTTTTGACAATTACATCAAATAATAGATATACATAAAAACTAATTTGGGAACTTCCAGGCATAATACAGAGAAGGCAATGGTACCCAACTCCAGTACTCTTGCCTGGAAAATCCCATGGATGGAGGAGCCTGGTAGGTTGCAGTCCATGGAGTCGCTAAGAGTCGGACACGACTGAGTGACTTCACTTTCACTTTTCACTTTCATGCATTGGAGGAGGAAATGGCAACCCACTCCAGTGTTCTTGCCTGGAGAATCTCAGGGACGGAGGAGCCTGGTGGGCTGCCGTCTGTGGGGTCGCACAGGGTCGGACACGACTGAAGCGGCAGTGGCAGCAGCAGCAGCAGCAGCAGCAGCAGCAGCAGACATAATACACGTTCATGACTTTTTTAGTTGAAGTGAGTGCAGTTAGTATAGGGCTTCCCAGCTGGCACTAGTGGTAAAGAACCCACCTGCCATTGCAGGAGACGTAAGAAACTCATATTTGATCCCTGGGTGGGGAGGATCCCCTGGAGGAGGACATGGCCACTCACTCCAGTATTCTTGCCCAGAGAATCATGTGTACAGAGGAGCCTGGCGGGCTACAGTCCATAGGGTTGCAAAGAGTTGGACGTGACTGAGGCAACTTAGCACGCGGGCATGCACACAGGTAGTATAAGACTCAGGGTACTTGGCTAGAATAGCCTTCCTGATATCGTCTATCGCTTCCATTCAGACACATACTCACCCCGTGTTCTCATCTTCTGCCCCATCCTCACACCACTAGGATCCTTACAGGTCATTGTCAGTTATTCACTCTACAGAAATGGAAATTATCCTAGGATTATACTCTCATATCCTGCTAGTCTGCAGGGAAATCCGATGGAGGGCTGGGTTCTTTGCACACCCAGTCATCAGAGGTGCTGTGAAGTTGAAAAGAGCTATTTTCTGTCACTGTACTTGGATTCCTTTCAGCCCAGTGGAGGCAGTCCAACCTTAAATTGAGAGACCTCCATTCTAATTTCAGCCCCACCGCGGGCAAAGCAATGTTAGTCATGTTATTTAAATTCCCCTGTTCTCAGTTCCAGCAGATTGCAAGTAATCTCATCCTACTGGCCTGCCTCACAGAGACTCTCTGAGAAAATTTTCTCAGGGATATAGACTGCTGTGAAATTGAGAGACAGGTGTGTTTTTGTCTTGTGAGCTCAGCTACTGCAGTTTAAGGCTCAAGACTGTTTGAACCTCAGAGCATAATGTCAGTATTTAGAAAACAATTGTCTGTTTCCTCACAAGGACACTATCCTGTGATCCTTTTATTATGCTAGTAAAAATGGAAATTAAAAAAAAATTTTAATAGAAATTAAATTTAAATTTTATTTATTTTAATTGGAGGCTAATTACTTTACTATACTGTATTGGTTTTGCCATACATCATAAAAAGAAAAAAATAGAAATTAAGTATCCAACATTTGTAAATGTTTTATTTTTCTACTTTTTTGTCAAGAAGGATCTGTTAATATTTTGAAAGTCTCAGCTTCTAAAGAAGCTTATCAGCTCATGGAACTTTTTCTTAAGACAGGTTTAGTGTCTCAAACCTAAGTAAAATGCTGACATGCCTACATTGCTGACACAAATACATTTCTCTTCAGGCAAGTTATCTCACGTGTTTGCCTCTATTACTACGGTATAAAAACTTGGAGGGAGTAAGTAGAATAGCATCGTTACTTCACCCTCAATTGAAGTGGCAGATGCATTTCTATTCAGTGAAAGAAGCAAACACAGTCAGTTTAAATGTCCATTCAAACACAAACATTTATGGAACCCTCCTTTAGTGCCAGAAATGCAAAAATGATTAAGATATGGTTTCTGTCCTGTATCAGAAATATATATATAAATATAAATCCTTAACAATCAAAATAATATCAGCAAAGTATTTTGTGTCCCTGGAATCTGAACTGATGTCCTTAACGAAGAAGTATCTTTTAAGAAATTAATTGGGTTCCTGTCTTTAGTGTTGTTTGAATAAAAATTAGAAGGAGAAAAGGAAGACTGTGCAAATGGCCCATTTTTGTGAATCTCTGACATATCTCTGATCATAGAAACTAACTAAAGAGGCTTCAATTTTTGTACCAGAAGCATAAGCAAACATGCTTAACAATTTTGTTAATGTGGTACAGGTTCCTATTTTATGGGCATTAGTTTCCATTCAATGTATAAATATCACACATAAACATAGTGAATCAATACATTTCTGAAAAACTGTTTCTCCAAAAACAATAAAGGAATAAGGTCATCAGATATGTAGGATCAAATATGCAAAAAGAAAAATGCATTTATCAAGATGAAGAACAAAGGCTTGTTTTTCAAGAAGATAGTACCGTCTCCTGTTTCATTGTGAAGGATTTCTAAAGTGGATACGACATCAATCAGGCATTTAAATGGTGAATGGAGAACAGTAAACAAGTACTCAGGGTAAAGTATGACACCTTGGTATAATCACTTATTTTGGATTCTTCTCTGTCTTGTTTGAGATAGCAATAAAGAATTAAAGTATAAAGAAACTTGCAAGGATAAACAGCAAAGGAAATGATAACATTTTGTGAAATGGAAAACTCAAAACACAGAGCTGAAAGCCGCAGACAGAGGAGTCCAGTAGAGGCAAGAAGATTCATTCTGTACAACTGCAGTAAGGCCTTGCAATTAGAGGCTTTAGATAGCTCAGAAATTAGGGACAAAAGATAGGCCCTAGAGCAGAAAGATAGATGGATATGGTGAGATTTGTTGAACATATTAAGATGCTCTTGAGGGTAAAAGAGTACATTATTAACTATTAAACCATGATAAGTGACATACATTAGGACTGTCCTGGGCAAAAACACATTAGCTCTACATTGAGGTAACTATTCACGTCTGGCTGTCTCTTTTAAAATAGACTTATACTCCTTTTCAGATTGATTTGTAGGTGTTTTTACATACAGTGTTTTTGATACCAACCCTTGTTAGATGAGTATTGTGTATCTTCTCCTGTTTTTTGACTTATCATCTAATTCTTAGGGTATTTTTTAAAGATTAGATTTTTAAAGTTTTTTTAAAGGAATAGAAATTCTCAATTTCAATATTATTAATATATTAATTTCCCTTTTATATTAACACTTTTTGTGCCCTCTAAATCATCCTCTAAATAAGATCGTGGAGATACTAATTTTTATTCTTTCTGAAGCTATAAAGATTAACTTCCATATTTAAGTCTTTAATCTGCCTGGAATTGATTTTGGCATGATGTGAATAAGTGGTCAAACTATAAGTAATTTTTTAATATTCATATCTCAACATTATTTTTCAAAACACTTGTGTTTTCAATTATTCTCATAAGTAAATTGCCCATGTATGAACAGCTTATACACTTGTTTCTAGCCTTTTTAAATTAAACTTTATTTTAATAATTTTATTTTTTCCTAAGTCTTTAATCTATATGCAACAATAACATGAATTTATTTTTAAATAGTTTTTTAAAATTATTCAATTAATTTCTTCTCACTTAATTCTACTATTAAAATACTTAGAGTTACCCAAAAATCCCTGTTGGAATTTTGATAGGGGATGAATCTATAAACCAACTTAAGAGAGCTACCATTTTTACAATGTGTTTTTCAACCCATCAATCTATGAATTTTCTGTTTATTTAGGTTTACTTTAGTTTCTTTTAATGTTTTATAAATTTTGCCATATAGATCTTACGTATTTTCTTAAAACATTTTTTGATACTATTGTAAATGTTCTATTTTCAAATTTTCATTTTATAAGTGTTTGTTGCTAGTGGATATTTGTATATTTGTTTTTGTTTATTTTTGAATCCAGCAATTTTGTAAAATTTTTCATTTTAATCACGTAACTATAGATTCTTTTGGATTTTCTTGTTCACAATAACGTAACCCACATATGATGGAAGTTTTATTTCATTTCCAGTTCTTACATTTTTCATTGCTTTTTTGATTTACTATTTCCTCTGTGTAGCAGCTCCAGTATAGTACTGCATAGGAGAGAGTGGTCATTCTTATCTTGGCCCCTTTCTTGAAGGGAAGGCCTTCAGTGTTTGAACATCAAGTGTGAGTGTTGCTCTAAATTATATTGTAAATATCCTTTATCAGATAAAGGAAATCTTTCTTTCCCTCTAGTTTCTCAGTGTAGTGAACATGAAAACAAATGTCATCAAAACCTTTTCAACATTTAGAAAGACAACTCTATGATTTTTTTTTCCCTGTAACTTATTTTTGTGGCAAAACACATTCAATTATTTTCTAATGCCAATCTAAAAATTTTAATGTTAAATTTACCTTTCTCTAGTATAAACAATATCATCATGACATCTTATCCTTTCTACATTTACTGCATTCCTGGTTTATGAATTTTATCAGCCATAAAGAAAGAATGAAATATTGCCATTTGCAGCAACATCGATGGACCTAGAGGATATTATACTTAGTGAAGTAAGTCAGATAGAGAAAGAAAGATTGTATCACTTATATGTGGAATCTTAAACAGTACAAGTGAATCTATACAGAACAGAAAGAAACTAACAGATGCAGAAAACAAATTTATGGTTACCAAAGAGGGAATGGAAGTGGGGATGGACAAATTAGGAATGTGAGATTAACAGAGAGAAACTACTATATATAAAATATATAAGCAACAAGGATCTACTTATAGCACAGGGAACTATATTCAATATCTTATAACAACCTATACTGAAAACTACATATATAAACTGCATCACTTTGCTAACACTTGAAACTAACACAATCTTGTAAATCAACTATATTTCAAAAAAAGATGATGTTTGCCTCTAATTTTTCTCACTTTTTAAAATATCAAGGTTATGCTCACCTCATAAAATGAATTGGAATGTGCTATTTATTTACTTTTTTCTTTTCTAGAAGGATTTAGTAGGACTGGAATTATTTCTTCTGTGAATGTTTACTAGAACTTCTCCATGAAGCCACATCTGTTCCTGAAGATTTCTTTGTGGGAAGATGCTAAACCAATAATACTTTTATGGTAGTGGAAATATTCAGATTTACTATTTCTCATTTTTTTCTAGCTATTTGAAAAATATAAATATTTTTACTAATAACCTCTATATCTAATATTTACCCTATCCTGATATTGGCTGTTTGTGGTTTTCTTTTTTCCTTGACTTATTCTTACTTCAGATTTGCCAGTTTTATTTGCCTTCTCACAGGACCAAGTTCTGACTTTGTTGCTTCTCAGTATTCCTTATGTTCTTTTCTTTCCCACTTATTTCATTGATTTCTGCTGTTACTGTGTTTTCCTGCCTTGTAGTTTCTGCTGCCATTTGGGCTTATTCTACTAACATCTTTTAACGAATGCTTAGTTCTTCATTGTCAGTCTTCATTATTTTTTAAAAAACATGCATTTAAGACTATGACTTTTTCTCTAAAGTATTACTTTAATCTGCTTTTAACAATTTTCTTATACTGTATGATATTTGCACTGGTATTCAGGTCATGATACTCTGTCTTCTAGTTTCCATTACAGTATTTTTCTGTGTCCAATGGATTACTCAGAAGTGTAATTTTAAATAGCCAGTTTCATTTTCATATCTTCAAAATATACTTAGCTTAATTCTATTATGGTAAGAGAATGAGTTCTGTATAATTTAAATACTTATAAAATTTGATACTTAGCTATACATTATTTTTGTTCAGTGCAATGAATGTTTACTTTCTGTATGCACAATGTAGACCACTTTTCTGCTCTCAATTGCTTCTTGCGGTTGAGAACATTTATCTGGGATCAATTTCTTCCTACCTATAGCATATCATTTAGAACTTTTATTAGTAAAGACTGCTGGTGAGTGCTCGGATGTTTTTAATCTAAAATGTCTGAATTTTGCCATATTCTTGAAAGATACTTTAGTTGGGTATAAAATTCAAGGATCAGTGTTATTTTCTTTCAACCTATTGAAGAGTGGTGGTGTTCAGCCGCTAAGTTGTGTCCAGCTGTTTGTGACCCCATGGATTGCAGCATACCAGGCTTCCCTGTCCTCCATTATCTCCCAGAGTTTGCTCAAGTTCATGTCCATTGAGTCAGAGCTGCTACCTAACCATTGAAGGAGTAATAATTTAACTACTTATGGCTTTCATTATGCTTACAAGAGATTAGATACAGTGTTACTTTGAGGGTGTGTTCTGTTTCTAACGTCTTTACTATTTTCCGCTTCCCTTGGTGTTCTCAGTCTCGTGTGTAATGTTTGTGTCTGTAGTTTTCCTCTGCATCTGTTACCCGTTCTTATCCCTTTCCTCCTGCTCTTTTGATTCATCATGTGTCATTCTTCTTTTGTACCTATTCGTTCATAAGTCTCTTTTCTTTTGTGTTAAAACTGCTGCTAAACATCTCCATTACTCTTTTTACTTTGGGTATTGTATATTTATTCTCGAAAATCTGTGATTGTTCTTGAATTCTCCAAAGTCATTTTTTATAATTTTTTCTTCCCTGAAGATATTTTCAAGTCAACTATGTTCACATTTAGTGATATAAACACTTTCCTTTATATCATTAAATGTGGTAAATGTAGTTTTTAAATATATGCTTATAACTGTAAAATATGACATCATGCGGATCTGATATTTTTGCCTTTTTTTTTTTTTCTGATGGATGTGTAAGAAGGCTAGGGTATATTAACAAGTAATGGAATAACTGGTCTTATATCAAAGTTCTACATAAGTAGATGATTTATGAGAACTTGACTATGCTTGGTAAACAACCTTGAAACCTCAGTCAGTTAACACAACAATGTGTATTTCTCATTTATGTAGTCTTCTATTGTTTAAGTGACTTTCTGGGTAGTTGCCTTCCACCTCATCTGGGAACCAATGAGTATTTTTTTTTTTAATACCAAAGAGAACTTTTCAGATATGATTAGTTAAGGAGGATCTTGATACATGAAGATTTTTCTAGATTATTTGGATGTCTCAATATGATCACAGATTCTTACAAGTGAAAGAGTGAAGCAGGAGAATCAGATCAGAAGGAGACTTGAAGATGCTGTGCCTCTGGTTTTGAAATGAAAGGGGTCACCAGCCAAAGAATCTAGGAAGCTTCTAGAAGCTGAGGTAGGCAAGTAAAAAATTGTCCCCTAGAGCCCTCAGAAGGAATATAGCCCTGCTGAAACTTGATTTTAGCCTTGGAAAATCATTTTGGACTTGTGAGCTAGAAAAATTATAAATTTGTGTTGTTTTATGCCACTTATTTGTAGTAATTGTTAAAGTAGCATGAGAAAACAGCATTAGTGTATTGACATACCATTAAAGTGTGTCTCTGATAAACAGAATAGAATTAGATTTTGTTAAGCTATGGTTTTAATCCAGTCTAATAATTTTCGTCTTTTAGTTGGATTATTTAGTCCATTTTTATTTATTATCCTTGATATAATTGGTTTTAAATAAACCACTTTTATGTTTGTGCTTTAAGCATCCAATCTATTATTTGTCCACCTTATTTCTCCTTACCTGCCTTCTTCTTATTACTTAAGCAAGATTTGTTATTTTATTATATTTCCTTGATTGCCTTTTTACTCATGAATATTGTCTTACCCTTTTACTGGTTATCCTAGATGTTACAATATGCATCTACAATTTACTGCATTGAACCATTTTTTTTTAAACTTAAGTTTGTTTGTTTTTAATTGAAGAAATTGGCCATAGTATGCATATGTACCCTCCTTCACAAAGCTTCCTCCCGCCTCCCACCCTTCTAGGTTATCACAGAGCACTGGATTTGAGCTCCCTGTGTTATACAGCAAATCAGTTAGTGCTTTTAGGGCACATTCGCAGATCCTAGAAGTTACCTAGAAGTAGGGACACAGAGTATCCCTTTGCCTTTTTTTTTTCCACTATTTTTGTCCACATATTTTCTTTCTACATATCTTATAAATTCCACAAGGTACTATTATTATTGCTACTATAATCATTGGTATTTTAAACAGTCAGTTACTCCTATTTACCTATATTTTACCCTTTCTGGCTCTCTTCATTCTTTCTTATGGTTCTCTACTTCTATATAGGAGCATTTTCCTTCAGTGAAAAGACTTTCTTTCAGTGTTTCTCCATGGTATACTCTAGCCTTTCATTAGTCTGAAAATTCCTCTGTTTTTCCTCTGGAAGGCAAAACAAAAGCAGTAGCTTATTTACTTCAGAAAAATAAAAAAATTAAATGGAATCATTGTCCAGCATGTGACTCGCCTGTGAACATCATCTATAGAGTTACAATAATATTAAAACCAAATGTTGAGTTTTTACTAGTTTGCCTGTTTGGTGAATACTGATAGTGGAAGTGTATTTATTTTCTGTAGTAGAGAGAAAGATATTATAGACAGTCAATAAATAGTACTTTAAACTGGAAAATTAAAGCATGGTATATGGGCATGAATTTCAAAATCATAAGATATCCCAAAAGAGCAGGTAACGCATTTGAATATTGCTGCCTCTGCAGAGAAGGATTTCCTTAGAATTTGGGAGGCAGAACTGCTATTTTTCAATATAAACCCATTGGACTATTTAAATTTCTAAATTACATTCATGTGGTATTCGATAAAAATAAAGTAAAAGGTAAATTTTCTTAAGACTCACTTTTAGGTAAGATGTAAAACTTCTGAAAAAAGTATATTAAATGGATTTGGAGTAGTACAAAAACTTTCAGAGTGAAATGAGACAATGTTATCAAAAAAGGGAGCTATGGAAGTATTTTAGGCATTTTGGTAACAAGCTTTGTAGAAAGTAAGATCTTATTCACGGTACATGTTTTAAGGGGAGATCATCCTCTGTACTTATTGTCAGGGCAACATGGTAAAATGGTACATGTGTAATCTCTGTTTCAAAAGCGCCACTAAAGTAGGAATGTCATAAAAGTGAATAATTAGGAGATAAGATGACTTGAAGGGACACTCACTGTAATATATGAACCAAATGATGGAAAAGGAGTAGAGGTAGGATACAGCATCAAGAGCTACTCTAATGGACAAAAAGAGTCAGTTTGGATTTTTAAAGTAGGAGTGAGTTGACAAGGGGCACATAAGTGGAGAAGGCACACTTCTATGTAGAATGCACTTCTACATGTGATGAAGTAGTAGTTTCCATGGATGAGGAGGGGGAAGTGAAGTTGAAGTGGAGCTGTTCAGTCATGTCCGACTCTTTGCGACCGCTGGACTGTAACCTACCAGGCTCCTCTGTCCATGGGATTTTCCAGGCAAGAATACTGGAGTGGGTTGCCATTTCAGAAGGGGGAAAGGTTTGTCTTTTTCAGGTTTTTGGTATCAGTGCTATATCTGATTAAATATCCAAATGTCATATTTAATGTCAAATGACATTTTTAATTTAAAAAATGTCAAAATAAAACTAAGCCTCTTCATGTGGATACCTTTCTGGGCACAAATTGTGTCATAGTCCCAACTGATCAAACTTTTGGATCCGTTGTTAATTTATCCATAAGCCCTGTTGAAAATGAAATGACATCACACATGAAAATTCTTAAGGGATAGTTAAGAGCAATACATAAAAAAGATACTAAAATAAGTTTGCAAGTTCATAAGACAGAGACAGTTTGTTAGCCAGGTTATTAATTATATATGCCCTCTAGGTGTTATTGGAGCTTTAAAAGATCTGTTCCTGTATGAAATTGGGGCTAAAATACTTGGTCACATATTTTGAGAAACAATTTCTCTAAGCCTTGGTTTCTCATCTGTAGAAATAATGACCAATGATTTTAGGGTTTTAAGAAGTTTTAAAAGCACTTTTATCGGTAACAAATGTATCACACTAGTGTAAGAGGTTAATAATAGAAGGAACAGGCTATGGAATTTATGGAAAGTCTCTATACTACTCAATTTTTCTGAAAACCGTACACTATTGTACAAAATACAGTCTTTTTTAGGAAGCACATATATGGCCTTGAAAAGAAATGTTTATCAAAAGAATGATTAAATAAGAACAAATGTAAAATCCCTAATAGAATGCCAGGCACATAGAAAAAGCTCAATAAATGTTATTTCCTTTTCTTTTGTCCTTAAGGTTTCAGGAAATTGATCTGCCATCTGCACATTAATCTCCATGCTTATTCATCCTTCCTTCTTATTCTTGTCTATTTTTTACCATTTGATTCACATTAATTCAGCCCGACACACATCTCTTTTGGGTTTCCTTGTTTTGGACAACCTTCAAATAGTGATTTCTCTAACATGGCAGCCAGATTCACTTTCAAGTCTCTATTTGTCAGAGTCTTTTAATGAAACACCCAGAGAAACCCAGTTTTCCATCAAGTCCCTTTAATATTTACCCTCATGTTTCACTAAGGTACTGAAAAACGATGAATTATTAAAAAATACTCTCAATATCCTATTCAACCCAGATTCTTACTCATTTACCTGAGTGTTTGCCATAATGCTAAAAGTTACACAAATAAAATTTTTGTTCAAAATAGAAAGGCAACGTTTTACAGTGTCATGAATGATGATAATATGCATGTCCTAAGCAATGTCCTAAGTAATGATATGCATGTCCTAAGCAATCGTTTGTGCAGGAACAATTGTTGTACCAGAACTTAACAAGAGGGCCCTAAGTAGTTCAAAGATTGGAACTTGCCTTATTCCCAGGCCCCTTATCAGTCTTACTGTCCTCTGCTTGTTAGATGCCTTGCAGCAGCTCTGCCCTCTCCAGTTTGAGTAACTTTTCTTGAATACTTAAGAAGGTCTCCTAACACTTTCTTCTTCTGGGTCTGTTTGCAACATTCCTTTCCTTACATAGGATTTACCAAACTGCTTTCTCTTGAACCACTGCATTCACCTCCCTTCCATGTATTGGTTTGATGCTTTAGAATCCTCCACTGGGGCTGGAGTTTACTTATCAGCGATTCCACTCTTGGGAGTGGCTAGGACCTCTCACCAACTCTGTCTCCTCCAACTCCCATGGAAGTCGAAGCTCTTCAGGACTTTTCTTTATTACCTAAGTTTTTGGGTTTTTTTTCTTAATTCTCATAGTTAATGTAAGGTTGATATTAGCCTTTTAGAAATTTGGTGCCACAAAAAGAATGTGTTGAACAGACATTAAGTCACTTTCCACCCGACTATAATAATTACCTCTTATATAGTTGTTTTCCCCCTGCATTGTTTTAGGAATCAAACTGCCTGAGCTTAGTTAGAGGTTAAGAGGCTTTTTAATCTTAGACAAATGGATATATGTAGTTTTGAATTATAAAGAGTAAAATAAATCACTCTTTCCTAAATTTTCTCACCTTATGAGCTATGGGGAAAATGTTTTTAAAAAGCTTAAAAGAAAAATGTTAAAACTGAATTGCATCTTATGCTCATTAGAGAAGCAGAATTAAGTCAAATCTAAGTAGAAGCTGTTGACTGCTTTTGAAAGTAATTAGATTTAAGATGATATAACACAAGCTCTTAACCTGCCTCAGGGAAGAAAAAAGATCTACGTGAGGAAATTACATGACAATCGTCATATACTACTACTACTACGGTGTCCTTTATTCATGAACACTGCCAAGAGAGCACTCAAAGCACTCCTTTGCAATTTTAAAATTAGGGAGCTATTCAATTATTTATGTACAATTTTCAAAGATTTGATATATTTTAACATATAACAAGAGTACCTGACATTGTATTCTAAAAACTTTATGTACTTGAATAGTATGTGTGAAATATAAGTGTTTATGCATGGATAATATTTTAATATATACATGAATTAACATATGTATGTACTGTGCATTGATATCATAACTCATAAAACATGACTATCAACCTTAATATTTCCCATGTAAGAAAACAGTAATCAAGGAAAAATAAGTGAAATTTCCAGTGTAGCCCTCCTAATAAAATATGGAGCATTAGATTAAACACAACTCTTTGAGGTAGGTACTATCTGAGGATTTTTGCAGGTATTCTTTCCGCTCATCACCCTCACTCCCCTCACCCCAAGTCTCAAAAATTGAGAAATTCCAAATTTTTCTCTTGATATCTTCTTCATTCCCAGCTGTTTGCAACATTCCTTCCCTTACATAGCATTTACCAAACTACTTTCTCTTGAACCATTGCATTTATACCTCCCTTCCATGTATTTGATGCTTTAGAATCCTCCACTGTGGTTGGAACTTACTTATCAATGATTCCACTCTTGGGATTTTTGCATAATTTATTTTTGCATAAATTATTGGCCACTGGTATTCTCTCCTCTCACATCTGGATGTATATCTCCTGTCGGTTCTGTTTCTCTGGAGAATCCTGATTCACATGATGGTTAAGCCTCAATAGATGTCTGGTACAGGTTCACAGTTTAGGGATATGAAGTATGAGTGTTTCTCTAAGGTATCTGTTTCCTTCAGTCTCATGAGTGTAATTCATAGGGAGAATGAAATGCACACACTGTTCTCTATTATTTTGAATCTTGCTTTAGAACATAGCTGATCTGTTCTTTGTCATATGTATATATATGTGTGTGTATATAGATCATATATTATATATATGTAAAATATGTATCAGCTTCCAGAGTGTTGGGAAGAGGTCATAGAGAGCTATATTGACAGTCCCTTCTGAATAATAATGATAATTTTATGTTTTTCAAAATCTTTTGTATGCATTATCTTCACTTATTCTCTTTGTATTATAGTGAAATGGGTATAACTATTTCCCTTGAGATACAGAAAGATTGTGTGACCTGCTCAAGGTAATCCAGGCAGATCAAAAGGCAGACTGTGTGTTACAAGAGAACACGAAAAACATTTTTATTTCAATTTAGGAGACTTGAGTTTCTAATCTTGTCATAATTCAGTGTTAGTTCTTAAACAAGTGATTTTCACATGGATCCTCAGTTTACTTACTCTAGGAAGCAAAAAAAGTCTGTGCACAACCTGTGTTATTATGAGAATCAAATGAGAAAACAACTCTCTGGAGAAGGACATAGATTCTAAGACGTTGCTCACGATGAATTCGACAGGCTGCTCAATTTTTAGTCTAGTGTTTTAATGGTTAATTTAGGAACGAAAGCTTCTTGAAACCAAATGCACATTATTTCTCATGAGCTTCCCTTTACTTCAAACATTTGGTCAGAACTGTATCAAAATGTCAAAATAAGAATAATGGTCTAAGCATCCTGTTATTTCCACTTGCCAGAGCCACACAGTAGGAAAACAGAGAAGAAAACACTCGAGACAAACTATGCGGCACCGTTGAAAATGATCAGTAACTTCAGAAACCCTCTGTCCAGGAAGGAGCTCTTTTGAATATGAACCACAGTTTCTCAACAAAGGAGAAAGAGATGAGTCCTAGTGTTTTTCAGTGCTTTATCTTTGTCAGATACCCTGCAAATGCATCGTATGCATTTCTTCATTTCATCTTTGCAGAAACCTCTTGAAGTGATATGTAATCCTCATTTTATCATAAAGAACTGAAGCCCAAAAATGTTAAGCAAAGGATTCCTCAAAGTACATATCAGGCAGACAGAATTTAAACTCTGGTTTGTGCCCTAACTCAAAAAACGAAACAAATTACCAGGCTCCCTGATATTTTTCAACATATTCCTTTGTTTGCAAAAGAGTTATTTTTAATAACCATGGTTTTGTTGCCTAACGAACATCCCTGCTATATTTTAAGGCAATCAGCTCCTGGATGATAGAAGGAATGGAAATTTTAGTACAGTTGGTAAGATAACCTCATGATGATTTGTAGCTTCGGCTCTACGATTCCAAAAATAGAGCTCAGTGAAGCAACACAGTCTTTGGCTGACACAGCAGAGAGTAAAAGTCATTCCAGCTCACGGCATCTAGCTGGATCTCCCGTTTGTTTAGAGCGGCTTGTGAAGCTCCACGTTCCCTTAACAAAAGGGAGACGTTATTGCCCCTTTAGCATAGACATTGCCTTTGAGTTAAAACGCCTCTAGACTTCTAAAGCCAAGGAAGGTCTTTAGGAAAGCATTTTCCTCTCTGGAAAAATAAAGTCTCTCCCAAGGCAAATATCCAGTAGAAGTGACATTTTCAACATCTGCACCTCAGTAGGATGATCTCTGTTGACTGCGTTTTCTGTCTGAAAGAGTTTGATATAATGCAGGCAATGGATTTGTTTAGCTGTTTTCTCAAAAAGTGCTTATCTTTTGAGTTTGGGTTCTAAAGAAATAATTGAATAGGCAAGTGAATGCACCAGACTTCAGCAGCGTCAGATTGATTTGCAGAGGAAATAAACTGAAGTCATTAGCTATTGAGACAGCACAGCTGAAGAGGGCAGGAAGGGTAGCATCTTGTGTCTCTATTTACCTCCCTTTCGTGCTTTCTCCTTAAACATGGGCTCAAGTGTTGAATAGAAATAGCAAAAGATATTAATGTTTCATATTCAGTTACTTCACTGGTGTTTTATAGCTGAAAATAGCAATGAATCATGGTGGTTTCAAGGAAGTAAATATCTGTCCAGTGGGAGGAAGATTTGGTTTGAGTTCTACCAACTGAGTGGGTAGTGTTTTCCTTAACATCTGCAAAGGAACTTCCAGTCTCAATTTATTACACACAAATCTGATTAAAAGACTTCCACACAATTTCCAGCCTCAGGAACTTTCAGTCTTCGGTAAAGGACAAGAGATAGGGTAATGCGACTTCTATATAATGATCTATTTTTAAGTTTTCAAATGCTTCAAAAGATGGTCTGTCTCTGGGGAATAGGGATGTGCTACAGACTCTGCAACTGTTGGTGCCACTCTCATCACACAGTCTAACCAAATGGGATTTCAAGAGCAGTTTTCCAAAGTATCATTATAAGGACATTTAGGTCTAACCGGCTGCATCAAGATGTCAGATTCTCATGGCCTTTGCATTAATTCAAATAAAGTCAGCCCTTCTCTGAGGTTTTGAAATGTTCAGTTTCTTTTTTACTAAAATACTGACTCTTGGAGTGGAAAGTGATTGAGGTAAAGTTATGTCTTATTTACACTAGTGTGCAAAAGGAATATGTAAAATGCAAAATCTCATTTGAAAGTATTTTGTGGTTTGCTAAATAAAAGCAATATATTGGTAAAAACAGCAAGGAAAAGAATACTGTCTTAGGAATTAAGAAATCTATTAAACTATTCAGCTACAAATACCTTTTGTATGTTTTGTTATATGTCAGACTCTGTGCTAGGCTCCAGGCAAGCCCAAGAAGTAAATACCCTTTCTGTTGTTAAGGCACTTCTAGTCTAATGGTATTTCCCCTGAGAACTAGAAGAAATGCTGTACAATAGGGTCTCAGCCATTTCTCCTTACCCACAGTCAAAATCTATACTTCAATGATGTCATAAGTCTGGTAATATCAGATACACACCTTAAGATGACTTTTTAGTGATCTCCTGTGAAAATGGCCTTATCTAAATTATGATTTGGTAGAAGCAATCAAATACATAATCATATATTAAAATTTTAGCAAATACATATAATAAATGTCAAACGATGAGACAGATTGAGTTGGAAATTTCAATTAGAGAAGAAAGCAGGGAAAAGGCCACTGTCAACTTGTTAGGCAGCCAGGCTGGATAGGGTAGACTTGTGCATATCTGATTAAATTAGGATGATATCCTGAAATCTCTGGAATTTGCAGAACAGTTTTGAGTTTTGAAGGAGAAGAAACTTTGTGAATTTGGAGTAGGAATCAAAGCCTTTATATACTGCCCCCCAATTATAATCTGAGTGAAAACTAGTAAATAGATCTTAGCATAGGCAGAAAACTGTTGTATTAAAGATGTATTAGTAGTATCTATCTCTTTCCCACTAACAACCTGTTAGTTAGGGCATATAGACAGTAATTTTAGTTATGTTCCCAGAAAACACTGATAATCAGTCATGATACTCTTTCTTCTGAATCTTAGACTCCTGGCAATGTGTACCTGATACCATCTAGGAAGTCAGGGAAGGTCTCACTGTTGTGACATTCAAATTTCAAGCTGAAAGCAACTTGCTAGCTGAGAAATGGGTGTGGTGAGAGTATACCCCAGGCATTTCAAATGACTCTGCCCTGTTTCTGAGGTTCTCGGGTGCAAGGATGTTCCCAATGTGAAAGGGTCAGGAAATCTGCTTTGAATTTCAATTTTCATTAATTGGAGTGTAGAGTTTCTTAGCACATGTTTCTCTACTGACATTTTGCTAATATGATTTGTAAAAGAAAGGAAAGAGCTAAATTTCCTAGATATGTAGTAGCAATTAAATGTTAGTTGTGACACCTTCCCAAATTAATTGCTTCATAAAAATTCATTTTAAGAAATATATGTCCTAATGAGGATTCTCAGGGCTCTTTCCACAATTGAGTTTGGTAGTAGTGTCTGTTTTTACTGGAGTTTTAAAAGTTCGCAATTTAAATAGTGTGTGGCCACTATTGTATCCTCAATTAAACTTGCTGAGAACTTTCAAAGAAGTATTTTCGCTTGAAAATCTTAAGTTTAAAGCTAGGATGTTAGAGACAGAAAACATGTCAAGAAACCATTTAATGTATTTTGTACTTAATCACTTACGTTTCCTTCATTAAAATTACCACTAAAGCCCACAATTGTTTTAAGCCATTGGATTGAAAGTCACCAGTTTAATGAACACTAAAAAATAATTTCACAGTGTGTAAATTTTATGGTATTAAACAACAACTACATTTCCTTAAATGTAAATATTTAAGTATAATGTTTACTGTAAATTAGTAGGCTTATTTTTCAAAAAGATCAACAGATAATAAGTAAGATGACGAGTTTGACTAAACGGTTAACTGACTTTGTAGGTGTATTTGCCAAGATTTTAATTTTAATTTAACCTCTTATCTACCTAGTTAACATGTGGCAGTTCATTTTCTTTCTGCAAAAATGAGATGGTAGCACTCATCTCAGGGTATTGTTGTAGAAGTTCTATTATTAGCAAAATGCCTAGTCCAAAGGTCACAATAAAAATTCACGTGATTAAATAGTATTTTTTTCATTATTGCCTCCAATTTTGGGAAGCAAATTATCATCTTAATAAGAAACTCACATAGAATCTTCTCCTACCCCACTCTGCAATCTTTTTTTTTTTGCATTTGAAAAACATTTTTTTTTACTGGAGGGTAGCTGCTTTTCAGTGTTGTGTTTCTGCTGTATAGCAAAGTGAATCTGGTGTGTGTGTGCACACGTGTGTATGTATGTATACTGTTTTTTAGTTTCTTTCCCATTTAGGTCACCACAGAGCACAGAGTAGAGTTCTCTGCCCTATGCTATATAGAAGGCTCTATACATAGTAATGCATATATGTCAATCCCAATCTCCCAACTTATCCCATCCCACCCTCCCACTATGGTATCAAAAAGCTCATTCTCTACATCTGTGTCTCTATTTCTGCTTTTCAAATAAGTGCATCTGTACCATTATTCTAGATTCCACATATGAGTGATATATGACATTAGTTTTTCTCTGACTTAATTCACCCTGTATGAGAGTCTCTATGTCTATGCACATCTCTGCAAATGGTACTATGGCTGCGAAATAGTCCATTATATATATGTACCCCATTTCTTTATCCTTTCCTCTGTTGACAGACATTTAGGTTGCTATGTCCTGGCTATTGTAAGTAGCCTTGCAATGAACATTGGGGTGTATGTATCTTTCTGAATTATGGTTTTCCCCAGGAGTGGGATTGCTGGGTCATATGGTAGTTCTATTTTTAGTTTTTCATACAGTTCAACTTACCCACTCAACACTGCATGAAAAACTATCATATATTAAGAAAATTTCCCTACAGCCTTTCTATTTTTTCCAAGCCATCTTTGCATTTTTCTCACCTCTTTGACAAAACTAGTTCTCCAGTTTTTCTTTTCTTTTTTCTTATCTTTTCTTCTAATAACCAACAGAGCTCTTCTAATTCTGACTCACAGGGAAAAGAAAAGTGCCCTCTTTGTTCCCTATAGCAATGTTTAGCTCTCCACCATTTCTTTACAGCATCCCCCTGTATGAAACTGATAAGATTTCCTCATCCGAGCTTCATTTATTTTATATTGTGAAAGTCAGAGACCTTCCCTATACTCATTCACGTTTCTGTCTTAATGTTTCCGTTTACTGTCATTCTGCTCTCTGATTTCAGTAGCTGTATGGTAATCAGTTCATACATGCATGCTGAGTCACTAAGTCATGTCTAACTCTTAGTGACCCCGTGGACTATATAGCCCACCAGGCTCCTCTGTCTGTGGGATTTTCCAGGCAAGAATACTGGAGTGGGTTGCCATGCCCTCCTCCAGGGGAGCTTCCCAACCCAGGGGTTGAACCTGCATCTTTTGCATCGGCAGGCAGGTTCTTAAGCACTGAGCCACTTGAAAAGCCCCAGTTAATACATATGTGCCTTACAAATAGCCAAATCTTCTTGTAGTTTGTTTACTTCTGAACAATATTCGACAGTTTTCAGAACCATCCAGCAGCAGAGATGGACTGTCTTTTCGCAGCCATCCCATGCTCTTGAGCATGCAGGTAGATATTCTCCAACTTCCCTTACTGTAATGGCCGCACCGCTGAGTTTTGGCCAATGCAACGTGAATGACGGGGCCCATGTAGGGAGCTAGATCTAGAACCCTGCTAGCATCATCCTGCGTGCTGACCCACTCACCCGACTGAATTCTGATAGACGCACTGAAATTAGAAGCTAAGAAGGAAGGGCTATAAAACAAAAGGTGCCTGGAGTCCTGAATCACTCCTGGGAGGGAAGGTGCTTGCTATGTACACTAGTCCAGGATTTGCATTTTAATGTGACTGAGCAAGAAACTTCTATTATGCTTGTGCTGTTGTACATTTGGGGGACTGTTGATTACAGTAGCTGGCACTACCTTAATTAGTACATGTGTAAGTTGTTTATACGCTGAATACATATTATTCAAAATTAAGTAAAAATGGACTGATGTTTAGGGGCATTTTATTCATTTTTGAATTGATTCCTCCTGTGTTGACTTTTGTAGCTTTGTATTGGAAATCAGCGACTCACTCCTTGGGAAGATGAGGTAGATGGAAAAATTCAAGAGGAAAGAACAGTATATGCAACAAATGGAGAATTGACTGTTCAAAAAAACAATCACAAATTCTACAGTGGAAGAAGCTTACAGGGTATAAAGTTGAAATGTTAGTTTATAGCAAGATCATGAAGAGTCTTTTGTATTAGGCAAAAAATCAGTAATGTGGCCATTAGACAGAGTCAAGGAAAACATCTCAACTGTGTCCCCAAGTACTTTATGCCCACCTCGATTACTACATTGCTCATATTCCACATCTTGATTTTATGTGTCAAAAGTTGTTTTCTGAGGCTTAGTTCTAAGATGTCAGTGGTTCTAAATGGACCAGAGTGAATTCAGAATCTTCATTTAAGTTGCTCTGGTTTGTTTCATGCTGCTTCACAGCTATTATACTCGTACTGGGTTTCTTCACTTCTTGGCACTGCTGACACTTTGAGCTGCATGACTGACTGTTTCAGAGGCAGTCCTGTGCACTGTAGGATGGTTAGCAGCATCTCTGGCCTCTATCCGCTGGATGACAGTGGGCACCCTCCCCACTGCCCCACTCGTTAGAGTAAATGACCTCCAGACACTGTCAGATATCCCCTGCGAGACAGAATCACCCTCAGTTCAGAACATCTGTCCTACATGTCCCCATTATCATATTTGGGATGATTGTTACCATTTTTGTTTTGTAGGGCATCTTTCTTATGGATCTTTTGTTCTTAGGAGGCCCCATTTCCTTCTTTATTTTTTAATCTCTCAACTTCCCTGATGGCTCTGACAGTAAAGCTTCTGCCTGCAACGTGGGAGACCTGGGTTCGATCCCTGGGTCAGGAAAATCCCCTGGAGAGGGAAATGGCAACCCACTCTAGTACTCTTGCCTGGAAAATCCCATGGATTGAGGACCCTGGACAGTCCATGGGGTCGCAAAGAGTTGGACACTTCACTTTCATTTTTCTTAGTTGATAATATCCTCCAGCATCTTTCTGAGGTAGAATGCATGGGGGGCTAGTAAAATTACTGCAGATTTGCATGTCTTTAACTTGGATTATGCTGCTTCATTTAATAGTTTGACTAGATATTCAATTATTACTTGAAAATTTTCTGAGAATTTTGAAGGCATTCCTCCACTGTGTTCTAGCTTCCAGCATTTCTATTGAGAAATCTAATGTCATTTTGATTCCTGAGTGTAGGTTCTTTTTACTCCTCTTGGGAGTGTTCTAGACTTTTCTCTCTGTCCCCATGGGTTCTGAAATTTGACAGTGATATGCTTTTGTGTAAGTCTTATGTAACCTTTGTGCTGAACACTTGACCCCTCTCAATGTGGAAATTTATATGCTTCAACTTAGCAAAAAGTTTAAACATCATCTCTGATAATTTTCTCTTCATCTCATTTTTCTTTCTGGAATTCTAAATGTTCAATATTTTAGGTCCTGGAATTATATTCTAGTCATTTCTATTCTTCTTTTTTTGTTGTTGTTTCCAGCTTTCTGAGCGATTTCTTCAACTTAATCTCTAACCTTTCTATTGGACTTTCATTTTTTACTGTCCTAATTTTACTTTCCAAGACTTCAGTTTTTTCTGTGCATGGCATCTTAAAAAACTGCCTCCTGCTCTCATTTTATGAGTACAATAACCCTAACCTATCTGAAGATCTAAAGTGCAAGTTAGGGAAAGTATTCTCTTCTCCTTTGCTGAGATCCTTTTGCTACTTTTGTTTACTTCTGTCTTTATTTTTATATTAGAGCTTTCTTCAAATGTCTGGTTTTACATGAATTTCCTTTCAGGTTTAATAAATAGGTATTAATAATTGATTGAAGCTATGTATGGGTGGGTATGTGTGTCTTATTCCCTGGTAGAATTCACTGTGTGGTACTTAGTTAGGTTTTATTGGAAAATGCACATTTGTCAGTATTGGCTGTTCTATTCTTATATGTTTCTTCAGAGGATATCCGTTCATCCTCCTACCTGGGATGTATCAGCCTGTAAAAGAGCATTTTTAGGGCCAGCTGGGACAGGTGGCTGGGTTACAATGATAATTAGTGAATACCCTAATTTCCATGTAGTGTCATCTCTTCAGCAATGTTCTGTGTGAGTCACCACGTTAGAGCAAGGGCAATGATCTGACTGCAAATGTTTGGGAAGTGATCTGAGGAATCTGATTTCTCCCGTGGGTGTGTGCTACATTGCTTCAGTTGCGTCTGACTCTTTGGGATCCCACCAGGCTCCTCTGTCCATGGGAGTCTCCAGGCAAGAACATTGGAGTGGGTCGCTGTGCCCTCCTCCAGGAGATCTTCTAAACCCAGGGAGAGAACCCTCATCTCTTGTCTCCTGCTTTGGCAGGCAGGTTCTTTACCACTAGCAGCAACTAAGAAGCCAGTGATTTCTCCCATGGATCACCAATTCTCTTGATTTCCACCCCTCCAAATACCTCCCATTGCCAAGGCACCGGGCTGATGCTTTCAATTCCTCTTTCTTGCTGTGGTTTTATAAAAAGATTTCTTATTTCTGTTGCTTTCCTAACTGACAATGCAGTTTTCAGACACTAACGTCTTTACCATGCACAGCAGGCTGGATAGTGACCCCATAAAATGCCCAAAAACTAATAATCCATGAAATGTGGGAATATAACTTTAGGTGGCAAAAGGGGGCATTGCAGATGTGATTAAGTTAAAGATCTTGAAATGAGGGGATTATTCTGAATTATACAAGTGGCCCCTGTCTTTAAATCACAGTGTTCTTGTGAGAGAGAAGCTGAGAGACTTGACCCCAGAAGAGGAAACTGGTGACGTGACAATGGACATGGAGAGAGATTTGAAGATACTTTGCTACTAGCTTTGAAGATGGAGAGATGGGCCATGAGCCAGAGTGCAAGGGATGTAGCTCTGGATCTGGAAAAGTACAGGGAGCAGAGATTCTACCATGGAGCCTCTCAAGGGGGAGTGGCCCTACCAGCCCCTTGGTTTAGGTTAGTCAAACCATTTTGGATTTCTGATCTTCAGAATTGTAAGAGAAGGATAAGGGGATGACAGAGGATGAGATGGCTGGATGGCATCACCGACTCAATGGACATGAGTATGGGTAAACTGCGGGAGTTGGTGATGGACAGGGAGGCCTGGCATGCTGCGGTCCATGGGGTCGCAAAGAGTCGGACACGACTGAGCAACTGAACTGAACTGAGCGTGTGTTGTTTTAGATCACCAAGTTTCTTGTGGTTGTCCAAAGCAGTCATAGGAAACAAACAAACATACAAGCCATCCGCCTACTTCCTAATTCTCAAAGCTGTGTTGTAGTCACTTCCTTCTCATTGTCTTCATCCTCGTGCAGTGTGTCCTGGCAGTCTTTCTTGTCCTTTTTGTGAAAGCTTGGGTAAGAGGCATGCTCAATACCTTTTTAATCCTCTATGCAGTTTTCTCTAAGTTTTCTTTAGAGGTGTCCAATTAATACCTTGCATTTAGTTGGAAATGATTAAATAATAAATGTATATTTTTGTCTGCCTTGTGTGGGTTTTGAATTTTTGGTGAACTTTGGCTTTTTATGTACCAAGTTTGTTGGCATTCAGCATTTGTAATGAGGGAGGTAAATATAATTAAACAGAAAAACTACCAGAACTAAGACAGGGATACTATAATGTTCAATAACATTAATGTTGTTTTGGAACTATTTTAGGCAAGAAACATAAAATAGTTGGTGTAAATATTAGAAAAAAATTATCAATATACACTGATGTTTTGCCCATATACCTAGACTATTTAAGATCCCATTCTTGTAGATAATAACAAAATGCTATAATTATAAAGAAAATATCTCTGCAAAATCGGACGGACCATAGACTGACAATGTTGAATGATCAGATATATAGACTATGTAATAAATTAAATATGCTCAGTGAAGTTGATGGACTCAAAGTGGGTATTTAAAAAGTAATAAGAGAAAAAGTATCAAAATGAACTAGCTGATCTTAAAAAAAAATCAAGTCTACGAGAAAGGAATATAGGATTGAAACTAGAAACATATATAATATTATTCCTTAGGTATAAGTGAAGAAAAAATTAGTGAACTGGTATCTGATAACTGTAATCACACAGTCAGATAAAACTGAAAATTTAAAAGAGAAGTTAATGACAGGTTTGATTAAAAAGCTCTATCTCTAATAGTATTCTAAATGGAAAGAATAAGGAGAAGGAAAGAGAAGCCATCGGAGAAGAGAAAAATGCTGAGGTTTTATAGGATTTATGAAAGACAAAAGCGCTCATGTTTAGACTGTCCAGTGAATCCCTAAGTATGAAAAGACAAGCCAGAGAAAAACGAACCAGGGAGATGTAAACCTCAGGTAAGATCCTATCGTACCTACCAAATTGTTAAAAAAAAAAAAAAAACAAATGTAAAAGCCTGAACATACCAAGTGTTGGTAAGACAGGAGTAATGGGAGCGCTCATAAGCTGCTGGCCGACTCTAAGTTGAAATGACTATTCCAGAAAGCAGTTGGGCAGTAGCAATAAAAACTAAACCCATATGGACACTGAAGCTTAAATCCTGCTTTTGGAATTTAACCTACAGCGCCAACATGCAATGGTCATATACAATGTTACTTCACCTTTGCTTATACAGGCAAAAGTTATAGGAAGAAAAGAAGGGAGGGAACAAGGAGATGTTGTGATGACAAAAGCATCATTTATAATATTGTCCCATTTATGTTGATTATTGTGAATGCATGAAGGGATTCATGAAAAGACAATCACAGTGTATTAATGGCGGTTATCTCAGGGGATTAGACTTCAGGTATGTTTTACTTTATTCTTTTATGTATTATTGAAAGTTTGTCAACATGCGTTGCAAAACATATAATAAAAATAATAAAGCTATTTTTCCTTGTGGAAACAATAAGGGAAAAACCAAAAATGGTGAATATTTTATCAGGCCTAATGTTATTACATTTTTACTGTGTCAATGTGAAGCAAGTTTAATCTTATTCAACCATTTAAGCAATCTTTGATTAATATACAGTCATCAGTTACCTTTCAAGGTCAAAAAAGAACAGAGGCAAAAAGTAGTTGAACATACCTAGTGAGGACTTTACTTATTTGGGAAAGAGAAAGCTACTTCACAACAAAGGTTACACATTCCTTGGCATCCACACAGCCATTCATTCATCAATTCAAATTTAAGTTCTATTACAGTGTTATTCCCATAAGGGCAGAGTCTTCATTTGTCTTGTTCTCAGACTTTTGCCTGGTATCCAACACAGTGGCTGCCTTACCTCAGAAATACAATCAATATTTACTAAAGGAGTGAATACATTCATGTACCCATATAAGGCATAATTCTGTGCTTTTGTTATTCTTTTGTTACTTAATATGCATTCTAAATTCCTCCCACATTTTTTAGTAATAATTAATATAATGTTCAGAGGATCTAAAAATATTAGTAATAAGAACAAATACTAATTTAACATTTGTGTCAGTTCTATTCTAAAGGCTTTATGTATATTCACCCATTTAATCCTGGAAGCCAATATTATCCCCATTTTACTGATGGTAATGCTGAAGCACATAATTTGCCTAAGGATCTCTAACTACCGAGTTGCAGGTTCAGGGTTTGAGTCCAGGTCTAAATCCAGAGTCAAGCTTTTGCTACAGGCATGTACCTTACCTCTGACAATATAGAAATGCCAGCAGTTGTAGATCAGCTCATTCATAACCGATGCCCCTTGATTTATTTTCTCTGCTAAGATTTGTTTCATTTCTCCTTAGGTAGCAACAGAGCTGTGCAGTGCATGGGAGTGGTTGATTTGGCAGGGTATACAACTGATGTGAACAATATGCCATGCAAACCAGATGAGTAAAGATATCTAACAAGAGAAACAGCAAACGATGCCATGAATCTAGGGAAAATGGGGGCAAAGGCCAGAACAGATGACCAGAGGCACCTGTGAGAGTGATTGCGAGGACAAGGCTTAACCACGGTCAGGAGGAGCAGGCAAACTTGTAGGCCCACCTACACATGAATGCAAACCAGAACAGCAAGCCAAATACAGGCACTAGGTGTAGGGTACCAGCAGCAGCAGAGAGACTGAGGCAGAACAAAGGTTTTCTGAGGTACAACCTACTGTACCCATTTAGCCCAAGGTAAGAATTGGCTTTTGAGGGCAAGCAGTTCTGAGAGAAGATGTTATTGTCAACAACACTTGGATGGACTGCAGAATTGAGGAAACAAGCAAAGCATGTTTTTCTGTAGATTTAATTTTTGTTCAGTTTTATTTTTAAAATTTTTACTGAGTAACACGTGTTCACTGAGGGCTTCCCTTGTAGCTCATCTGGTAAAGAATCCACCTGTAATGTGGGAGACCTGGGTTGGATCCCTGGGATGGGAAGATCACCTGGAGAAGGGAACAGGTACCCACTCCAGTATTCTAGCCTTGAGAATTCCATGGATTGTATTGTCCATGGGGTTGCAAGGAGTCAGACACGACTGAGTGACTTCTACTTTCACTTGTATGTGTTCACTAATAAGCAAAAAAGAGAGAAGAGATATCACAAAACCACCACTCAAAGAAATTACAGTTTAAAAGCAGCATGAAATCTTGTGCTGTGAAGACTTTTCAAACACGCAAAAGCAGAAGGATGAGTGTGGTGCAGTGTCATAAACCCATCCCTCACCTTCAGCATGCCACTGTGGTTATTCTTCTGACCCCTCCCACTTTTTACAAACATGCACACACACACACGGAAACAGAAAGAACATCAGAAAAGAACACTCAGAAACGTCAGAGATATCCTTCTCTTAATACTATTCAGTTCAGTTCAATCGCTCAGTCGTGTCCGACTCTTTGCACCCCCATGAATCGCAGCACGCCAGGCCTCCCTGTCCATCACCAACTCCCGGAGTTCACTCAGACTCACATCCATCGAGTCGGTGATGCCATCCAGCCATCTCATCCTCTGTCGTCCCCTTCTCCCCTGCCCCCAATCCCTCCCAGCATCAAAGTCTTTTCCACTGAGTCAACTCTTCGCATGAGGTGGCCAAAGTACTGGAGTTTCAGCTTCAGCATCAGTCTTTCCAAAGAACACCCAGGACTGATCTCCTTTAGAATGGACTGGTTGGATCTGCTTGCAGTCCGAGGGCCTCTCAAGAGACTTCTCCAAAACCACAGTTCTAAAGCATCAATTCTTCGGCGCTCAGCCTTCTTCACAGTCCAACTCTCACATCCATACATGACCACTGGAAAAACCATAGCCTTGACTAGATGGACCTTTGTTGGCAAAGTAATGTCTCTGCCTTTCAATATGCTATCTAGGTTGGTCATAACTTTTCTTCCAAGGAGTAAGCGTCTTTTAATTTCATGGCTGCAGTCACCATCTGCAGTGATTTTGGAGCCCCCCAAAATAAAATCTGACACTGTTTCCACTGTTTCCCCATCTATTTCCCATGAAGTGATGGGACCAGATGCCATGATCTTAGTTTTCTGAATGGTAATCATCATTAAATTTCCTTCTTAATAAAAAAAAAAAGAATGATTATTTTTTTCTGGCTTCATAGCACTGTAGTCTTGATATATCATCCATAGTATGTGGTGTTAATTGTTCAATTGTGTCTGACTCTTTGTGACCCCATGGACTGTAGCCTTCCACACACCTCTGTCCATGTAATTTTCCAGGCAATCTTCCTGACCCGAGGATTGAATCCCAGTCTTGTGCCTTGCAGGCAGATTCTTTACTGTCTGAGCCACCAGGGAAACCAACCACATTTATTTATGCTTGGTTCACTCCCAGTTTTAAAAATAAAAATGCTGCCCTGATATATACATAAATATATATACACAGGAGGCTTCCCTGGTGACTCAGTGCTAAAGAACCTGCCTGCCAAGCAGGAGATAGGTTGAGACCTTGGGTCAGGAAGATCCCCTGGACAGGGAAATGGCAACCCACTTCAGTATTCTTGCCTGGGAAATCTCATGGACAGAGGAGCCTGGTGGGCTAGTCTATGGGGTGGCAGAGAGTCGGACACAACGTAGTGACTAAAACAACCACCACCACGAAGACAAACATAGTATATATATATCTTCTCCATATATATATGATATACATGCACATAATGTAGCAATTACCTTTTCTGCTTATATATATTTACACATATATATGGGGTATTTGTACACTATTCCAATTTAGTCCTTAGAATAAACTGTTAGACGTGAAATTTCTGGGTCAAAGAGTAAGTCTATTTTAAATGTTTTTATGTTTATTATCAAATAACACTCCAGAAATTTTCTGCTCTCTCACAGCCTTTCTAAGAGTGTATGCATATGCCTCTATTTCATTTGCCTCAGTAATACTGAGTAGTAGAAATTTGTAGTTTTTTCAAGTTGATCACTTTGAGATATCATTGTGAAGATGTATAATTATTTGAATATTACAAATATTACATATTTTAGTGTTTATAGGCCGAGTCACCAAAAGTAAAAGACTGATTTCATAAACTACACATTTTTTTTCATATATTGATTTTAACCTTATATGTGTTATTTTTCTAGATGTACTTCACAGAGGGAAAAAAAATCTGCATTCCCCAAATATTTAATAGCTTGTTTAATTTTCTGAGAAGGCATAGATTGCTTTAAAGGAGATTGCTAGTAAATTAGATTAACTGTCTTTAGCATTCAGTTCCAAAATCATTGAGGTTTATATCCATTAAATATGAATTTGTCCCCAAATTAATTTTCTTGCTCTTTATTGTTGTCACTGCATGATTGGTTATTTTCCATTTTGGAAGATTTAGTATTTGAGTAGGTCAGATGATGGCTTGATAGCTTCAGTTCAGTTCAGTCGCTCAGTCGTGTCTGACTCTTTGCGACTCCATGAATCGCAGCACGCCAGGCCTCCCTGTCCATCACCATCTCCCAGCAAAACTTTAAAAGCCAGACACTGGAGCACTAAGTAAATTACATCTATATATAACCACTTCCAAAAAACATAACTATATGATAGTAAAGTGAAGTATGTAAAATATCCTTTGGTCTAATGGCTATTTTTGTTTTTCCAAAGATAATTAATCTATAACTATTAATATTTCAAAAAGCTTTGCTATCAATGTCAACTGGTTGAGGGGGATTCAGCAAGCTCAAATGTTTTTTCTGAATAATAAAAATGCCCAGAATAGAATCTAGCAACAAAAGTCAACAGAGAGGGAGTGATGGAAAGAGGGAAGCTAGGCAAATTGTTTTATATTTTGCATAACTGAAGAGCCAGATGGCTTAACTGGATTTTTATTTTCAGAACCACCCACTGCAGGATTTTAAGTAAGTTCTCAAGTCAAACACAGTATTGCAAAACAGAGTTTAACAATGTCTAGACCAGAGCCCACAACCTTATCCAGGCATTACCAGATTCCTATCCTTGTGATGCAGCCAGATCTGTCTTTTACTGGTATAGAAACAATTTTACACTAAGTTTCTACCTCTTCTGAGCAGAGATGCAAAAATGGAATAGGTCTGGTACTGCTTAGGAAATGTTCAAGATTAGGTTTTTCTAATCTACTATGAATTTGACAGTAATATTTAATGTCTTACCCCAGTTGTCACTTTTACTCCATTTTGAAGTATCTTGTAATGATATCTTGCTATTCAAGGAAAAGGAAGAAAATTGATCCAGCATACCAAATACACACTAGTGATGTATTTCACTATTTAATTTTAGGGAATATTTGCTCTAATGCTATTTTTAATCATCAATAACCTGAATTAAAGCATATAAATTTAGTAAAACAGATTGTTTAAAAGTTTATTTTCCTGTTGTTGTCTTTTTAAATTCTTTACTTGATACTTCAAAAGAGTTCAATTATCTATTTTCTAGTTTTAAAAAATTGTGCTATTTCTCTTTTTCATTTTTTACATTCCATTTATCTCTATCGTTCATGAAGTTGCTCAGTTGTGTCTGACTCTTTGTGACCCCATGGACTGTAGCCCACCAGGCTCCTCCACCCATGGAATTTTCTACGCAAGAGTACTGGAGTGGGTTGCCATTTCCTTCTCCAATCTCTATCTTTACTGTGTTTAAATTCTGGCAAATAACCAAACGTTAAATAACCAAATTCCTCAAGAAAAGCTGTACTTTGCTATTTCCTGACCAAAAAGAAACTTTTTGGACCATGAGTCTAGCCAGAAAAAACAAATGTCTGTTGAAAATGATCTGGTCCAATTTTGTAGGTCCAGTCTGGAGATGGATTCTGAGTTGCAGGTTAATATCCAAACTTTCTATGTTAGAATGAAAGCAAATCTATTAGGGCTTGATCATCATCAGTTAAGGCCAAAGAGCTAACTGGCACAATATATGCCTAGTTTCATTCCAGCTGGCTAACACTGAATGTTTTTTATAAGGATGAGTCACTTTTCTAAAGAATTCTGCAGTAAACCAGTTTTATGTCAGAACGTCGTGAAGGATTGACTTTGGCATCTGCTCTTTTGGGCTTCTATTTCTTCTCATATCTCCTTTAAGAAGTCTAGCTTGGATTTATCTAACTAGCTTTCTCCATTTCAATTTCCTTTTATAACTCATTGGCTGCTTGAGTCCCTGGCTCAGTTGGGAGTGTCAGACAGCACTACCCTGCTCTGGTCTCCCCATTTGGGTACCTTCCAGAGTAACCAAACTCCCCTGGAATACAACAATTACAAAAGCATTGAACATGTCAGGCTTGGAATAATTTTGCTGAGTCAGTTTAGAATTGGATTGAATGAAACACAGCTGCCCTTAACAAAGCATGCTCTGTTCTGTTACACTTAGGGATGAGAATAATGCACAAACACAGGGGCTCAGACTAACCATGTGTATCATTTTACGTACAGGAAGAAGAAACCCTGGAGCCTGAGATACTGTTATGCCTAAATGATAAAGGGATTAGCTTTTGGCTTTTGAGTATCAGCCCCTGCACTGCATTGCATGATCCTGTTGAACAGAAGGTAAGTGTGATGGTTTCTTCTCTAGATAATTCAGCCCTAAATTACTTTAAGCTAAAGTTTTTTAGTTCTAAATATTCAGAAAAATATTACAAACATTAATTTGGCTATATCTATCTTTTAAGAGGAGCAGTAGTGAAAAATCAAGCAGGATAACCATAGGTTGCAAACTTACTGGTTAAGAAATTAGGCTGTATAGTAACAGAATTGAATTTTTGCCCCATTTCCACCACGTACTAGCTGTGTGACTTGGGCCAAATTGCTTAACATCTCTTAATTTTGGTTTATCTATTGACAAAGTGAGTATAACAATAAAACTTAATTGTGAGTATTAAAGTAATCCATATGAAACTTCCACATAATGTGCTATGTAAGGGATCACTATTTTAGTAGAGTTGGAATGAATCACAATGACCTTATCTTGCTCCTCCATCTTGGCCTCCATGTGCCATCCCTGGTTTCATTAGATACACATGAATTGTCAAGAGTGAGTTCTGAACTGTAGTTTTGTATGTCTCTTAACTTTCATTCTAATTCAGTGTTGTTGAGAATACTTTAAACTTCTATGTAACACTGTGGAGTGCTATCAAATGCTTCAAGTTCTCACTTTTTTTTTTCCCCTCTTTGGAGCTTGCCAGTGTTTGGTGAGCATGCTCTTTGAATCTTTTCCTTTTTTTCAGAATGTGTTTTCTCCTTCTGCAGGATCAGGCTCATACTTACTGTTTCATGCTTTGCTTTCTCCTTTTCCTGTCATCATTCTCTATTCTTATTCTCTTGATGAAAGTTTCCTTCCTCCTCCTCAGAATCATAAACATTAATCCTTCCTTTTCAGTATAATTCTGTGCACTATATATATTTAAATTTTTTCATTTTCTGCAATAAACGTTAAACATTTCTTAATTCTCTTCATTTGCCCCTTGACTCTGGCTACTGGCTAGAAAAAAAAAATCTTATTCTCAAAAGGAAAAAGACAGCATTATCTCACTAACTATAGACTAATGACTTTATCTCAGCAATATTCTAGAGTGCATTTTAAACAAATAGTTTCTGAGCATCTGAGGAAAAAAATGATCATGAAAAATGAACATATATTCATTTAGAACAAGTCATAGTGGGTGTGGTTTATTTCTTTGATAGAATTACTAAACAAATGGTCAGTAAATGTATTAAGCATGACATATTTAGGCTTCAACAAGAGATTTAGAAAGATTTTTTTAACTGTTCTTAAAAAAAAACTTTAATTTTTAGAACCGTTTAGGTTTAAAATAAAATTGAGAGGATAATACAGGATTTCTCATTTACTCCTTCCTATCTATAGACATAAATATCCTCCCCCTCTCATCAATATGACTCATCAGAATGGTACTTTTTTTTTTTACCATCGATGATCCTACATTGACAAGTCATGATCACGCAGTGCATAGTTCAATTTAAGTTCACTGTTGGTGCCCTATTCAGTATATTCTATGGGTTTGGGCAAATGTCCAATAACATATATCCATAATCATACAAAGTATTTTCACTACCCTAAAAATTCTCTGTGTTCTGATTATTCATCTCCACTGTGTCCCTCCACCTCTCCCAATTCCCCACTTCCAAACACTAATCTTTTTAAAATTGCCACAATTTTGACTTTTCCAGAATCATATATATTTGGAAACATACAGTATGTAGCTCTTTAAGATTGGCCTCTTTCACTTAGGAATATGTGTTCATGTTTCTTTCACATCATTTCATAGCTTGATAGGTCATTCCTTTTTAGTAATAAATAGTATTGCAGTATTTAGATGTACCAGAGTTTATTCATCCATTCAGTTACTGAAGGATTTGGTTGCTTTGCAAGAATATGCAGAAGAACTGTACAAAAAAGATCTTCTTGACCCAGATAATCACAATGGTGTGATCACTCACCTAGAGCCAGACATCCTGGAATGTGAAGTCAAGTGGACCTTAGAAAGCATCACTACGAACAAAGCTAGGAGAGGTGATGGGATTCCTGTTGAGCTATTTCAAATACTGAAAGATGATGCTGTGAAAGTGCTGCACTCAATATGCCAGCACATTTGGAAAACTCAGCAGTGGCCACAGGACTGGAAAAGGTCAGTTTTCATTCCAATCCCAAAGAAAGGCAATGCCAAAGAATGCTCAAACTACCACACAATTGCACTCATCTCACACGCTAGTAAAGCAATGCTCAAAATTCTCCAAGCCAGGCTTCAGCAATACATGAACCATGAACTCCCTGATGTTCAAGCTGGTTTTAGAAAAGGCAGAGGAACCAGAGATCCAATTGCCAAACATCCGCTGGATCATCAAAAAAGCAAGAGAGTTCCAGGAAAACATCTATTTCTGCTTTATTGACTATGCCAAAGCCTTTGACTGTGTGGATCACAACAAACTGTGGAAAATTCTGAGAGAGATGGGAATACCAGACCACCTGACCTGCCTCTTGAGAAATCTGTATGCAGGTCAGGAAGCAACAGCTAGAACTGGACATGGAACAACAGACTGGTTCCAAATAGGAAAAGGAGTATGTCAAGGCTGTATATTGTCACCCTGCTTATTTAACTTCTATGCAGAGTACATCATGAGAAACGCTGGACTGGAAGAAACACAAGCTGGAATCAAGATTGCCGGCAGAAATATCAATAACCTCAGATATGCAGATGACACCAGCCTTATGGCAGAAAGTGAAGAGGAGCTAAAAAGCCTCTTGATGAAAGTAAAAGAGGAGAGTGAAAAAGTTGGCTTAAAGCTCAACATTCAGAAAACAAAGATCATGGCATCTGGTCCCATCACTTCATGGGAAATAGATGGGGAAACAGTGGAAACAGTGTCAGACTTTATTTTGGGGGCTCCAAAATCACTGCAGATGGTGACTGCAGCCATGAAATTAAAAGACGCTTACTCCTTGGAAGGAAAGTTATGACCAATCTAGATAGTATATTCAAAAGCAGAGACATTACTTTGCTGACTAAGGTCCGTCTAATCAAGGCTATGGTTTTTCCTGTGGTCATGTATGGATGTGAGAGTTGGACTGTGAAGAAGGCTGAGCGCTGAAGAATTGATGCGTTTGAACTGTGGTGTTGGAGAAGACTCTTGAGAGTCCCTTGGACTGCAAGGAGATCCAACCAGTCCATTCTGAAGGAGATTAGCCCTGGGATTTCTTTGGAAGGAATGACGCTAAAGGTGAAACTCCAATACTTTGGCCACCTCTTGTGAAGAGTTGCCTCATTGGAAAAGCCTCTGATGCTGGGAGGGATTGGGGGCAGGAGGAGAAGGGGACGACAGAGGAAGAGATGGCTGGAAGGCATCACTGACGTGATGGACGTGAGTCTGAGTGAACTCTGGGAGTTGGTGATGGACAGGGAGGCCTGGCGTGCTGTGATTTATGGGGTCACAAAGAGTCGGACATGACTGAAGTTTAACTGAACTGAAGTTTAAACAATTATCAGGGAAGCATCTATGAACATCTGTGTGCAGATTTTTGTGTGGACAGAAGTTTTCAGTTCTTGTGAGTAAATCGTACCAGAGTATGACTGTGGAATCATATGGTAAGAATATGCCTACTTTTGAAGAAATTTGCAAGTGTCCTCTGAAATGGCTGTACCATTTTGCATTCCCACCAGCATTATATGAGAGCTCCTAAAACTCCTTATCAGCGTTTGGCATTGTCAGTGTGTGGATTCTGGCCTCCTAGTAGGGATATAGTATTAGCTCACTGTTTTAGTTTCCACTTCTCTGGTGACTTGCGGAGCAGTTTTTTATATGCTTATTTACCATTAGTGTATCTTTTTTGGTGAGGAATTTGTTAAGGTCATTGGTTCATTTTTTAAGTGGGTTATTTGTTTTCATATTGTTGAATTTTAAGATTTCTTTATATAACTTGGATACGTCTTTTAAATAGGTATATCTTTTGCATATGTCTTCTCCTAATCTGTGGCTTATCTTCTCATTCTCTTGATATTCTTTCACAGAGCAGAAGTTTTAATGAAATTCAAATTATCAATTATTTCTTTCATAGGTTGTATCTTTGATATTTTATCTATAAAGGCATCACCATAGCCAAGGTCATGTAGTTTTTCTACTGTGTTTTCTAGGAGTTTACTATTTTGCATTTTGTAGTTAGGTCTGTGATGCATTTTGAGTTAATTTTTGTGAAGATTTTAATGTCCGTGTCTAGATTTCTTCTTTTGCAAGTGAATTTCCAGTTATTCTGGTACTATTTGTTCAAGAGATTTTATTTGCTTCATTGTGTTGCCTTTGTTATTTTTGTCAGGGACCAGTTGATTATATTTATGTGGGTCTATTTTGGGGCTCTCTATTCTGTTTCATCGATTTGTCTGTTTTTCCATCAATACCACACTGTTTTGGATACTGTAGGTTTTTTTTTTTAGTGGTATCAGTCCTCCAATTTTGTTCTTCTCCTTCAGTGTTGTTGGCTAATCTGACCTCTCCATCTAAACTTTAGAATCAGTTTGTAGATATTAAAAAGTAATTCAGATTATTTAAAGATCATTGGAAAATCCAACCAGAGGATTAACTAAAGTTGACATCTTTAAAATAACTGGAAACAAGTTCATAAAATCCTTTCTGAACCTTCGATGAATTTTGCAAGGTTGAAAAATATGCCATCAATACACAAAACTCAGCTGTTTCTATACATCAGAAATGAAAAAAAAAAAAAAAAAAGAAATAGAGTCAAAGGCCAATCAATAAACCTATACATCTGTGCTCAACTAAGTTTTGACAAGTGCTAAGATCATTAGTAGTTAAAGAAGTTTCTTTAAGATGTGATCCAGAGACAACAGTATATCCACATACAAAAAAAATGAAGTTAGATCCTTAACCTCACACCAGGTGGCTCAGAGGGCAAAATGTCTGCCTGCAATGCAGGAGACCTCGGTTCAGTCCCTGGGTCAGGAAGATCCCCTGAAGAAGGAAATGGCAACCCACTCCAGTATTATTACCTGGAAAATCCCATGGACAGAGAAGCCTGGTAGACTACAGTCCATTGGATAGCAGAGTCAGACACAGCTGAGCGACTTCACTTTCACAAGCTAAATATAAGTGATTCAAGTATAAAACTCTTACAAGAAAACATAGGGATAAATCTTCATGGCCTTGCATCTGGTAAGGAATTTTTAGATAGAACAACAAAAGCAACAAAAGTGAAAATATATACATATATATCAATAAACAATGGAATATTATTCAGTTGTAAAAAAAAATGAAGTACTGATACATTGTATAATGTGGATATACCTAGAAAACATTTTGCTAAATGGAACAGTTAAGACACAAAGGTCACATACTGTTAAATTCCACTTACATGAAATGTCTAGAACAGATAAATCTGTATAAACAGTGAGCAGATTGGTAGTTGGCAAGGTCTGGAATCACCAAAAAGGGTCAAATGGGGAATAATTGCTTAATGTGTTTTATTTTGGAGTGATGAAAATATTTTGAAACTAGAAAACAGTGATGATTGTATAACATTGTGGATGTACTAAATGGCCACTGAATTGTTTATTTTAAAACTTTTAATTTTATGTAACCTAAATTTCATCTCAAAAAATTTTCAACTAACAAAATGGAGTTATAGTCATTCCTCAGTATCTTTGAGAGATTTGTTCCAGGAAACCCCTTGGATACCAAAATCCAAGGATGTTTAAGTTCATTATATAAAAGAAGGTAGTACTTGAATGGAACCTATGTACAGTCCGGGTTTCCCAGTGGCTCAGCAGTAAAGAATCCGCCTGCAATGAAATGCTGTTTTCTTTTCTTGTCTTTGGTGTTGGGATAATTCTGTCCTTATAAAATGAGGTAGGAAGAATTTGCTGTGCTTCTACTTTCTAGAAGAGATTTTATATATTTGGTATCATTTTGTGTTAAATGTTTGGTAGAATTCATTAGTGAAATTATCTGGATCTTTGATTTCTTTTTTCAGATGAATAATTATTAATTAATCTTTAAGATATATGCCTATTATTTCTCCTTGTGTGTTTCAGTAGTGTTTTTCAAGGAACTGGTCTATTTTGCCTAAATTTTCAATTTTTGAACATAGATTAATTGATAGTACTACTTATTATTTTCATTTCCATTGGGTCAGTAATAATGGCCACCTCTTTAATGCATTATTATTTAATTGTATCATCGTTGTTTTTTCTTGGCTATTCTAGCTAAAGTTTTTCCAATGTTGTTGGTATTTTCAGAAAACAGTTTTGTATTCATTGCTTTTCTTCATCATTTTCCTGTTTCCCATTCTATTGGTTTCTGCTCTAATTTTAAATACTAGTTTTCTTCCTGCTTTCTTTATTTTTAATCTGCTTTTCTTCTCTAGTTTCTTAAGGAAGAGCTTTTTTTAAAAAAAAAATTTACTGTGGTATAACTGATTTACCATGTTGTGTTAGTTTCACGTGTACAGAAAAGTGAATCTGTTATACAAATACATATATCTACTCCTTTTAAAGATTATTTTCCCATATAGACCATTCAATAGAGTTCCCTGCACTATACAGTAGGTCCTTATTAGTTATCTATTTTATATATAGTAGTGTGTATGTGTGGAGAAGGCAATGGCCCCCCACTCCAGTACTCTTGCCTGGAAAATCCCATGGACGGAGGAGCCTGGTAGGCTTCAGTCCATGGGGTCTCAAAGAGTCAGACACGACTGAGCGACTTCCCTTTCACATTTCACTTTCATGCATTGGAGAAGGAAATGGCAACCCACTCCAGTGTTCTTGCCTGGAGAATCCCAGGGACAGCAGAGCTGGTGGGCTGCCATCTATGGGGTCGCACGGAGTCGGACATGACTGAAGTGACTTAGCAGCAATGTGTATGTGTAAATCCCAATTTTCCAATTTGCCCAAACCCAGTAACCATAAGTTTATTTTCTACTTCTGTAACTCTATTTCACACTTGTAGATAAGTTCATTTGTAGCTTTTTTAAAGATTCCACATATAAGTGATGCTGTTGAGTTGCTTAGTTGTGTTTGACACTTTTGTGACACGAAGGACTGCAGTCCATGAGGCTCCTCTGTCCATGGGATTTCCCAGACAAAAATACTGGAGTGGGTTGCTGTTCCTGCTCCAGGGGACCTTTCCAACCCAGGGATCCAACCCACATCTCCTGCACTGCAGGCGGATTCTTCACCACTGCGCCAATTGTATTTCTCTGTCTGACTTACTTCACTCAGTATGAGGATCTCTAGGTCCACCCATGTTGCTGCAAATGACATATTGTTCTTTTCTATGGCTAATATAATAATAAAATGTTATAATAAAAAGAAATATATATAATAAGAAAAGAATATAATAATAAGAAATCTGCATGCTGATCAAGAAGCAACAGTTAGAACTGAACATGGAACAACAGACTAGTTTCAAAACGGGAAAGGAGTACATCAAGGCTGTATATTGTCACCCTTCTTATTTTACTTATATGCACAGTACATCATGAGAAATGCCAGGCTGAATGAAGCACAAGCTGGAATCAAGATTACTAGGAGAAATATCAATAATCTCAGATATGCAGATGACAGCACCCTTATGGCAAAAAGGAAAGAAGAACTAAAGAGCCTCTTAATGAAAGTGAAAGAGAAGAGTGAAAAAGTTGACTTAAAACAACATTCAGATAACTAAGATCATGGCATCCAGTGCCATCACTTCATGGCAAATACATGGGGAAACAATGGAAACAGTGAAAGACTATCTTTTTGGGCTCCAAAATCACTGCAGATGGTGACTGCAGCCATGAAATTAACAGACGCTTGCTCCTTGAAAGAAAAGCTATGACCAACCTAGACAGCATATTAAAAAACAGAGGTATTACTTTGCCAACAAAGGTCTGTCTAGTCAAAGCTTTGGTTTTCCCAGTAGTCATGTATGGATGTGAGAATTGGACTGTAAAGAAAGCTGAGTGCCGAAGAATTGATGCTTTTGAACTGCGGTGTTGGAGAAGACTCTTGAGAGTCCCTTGGCCTGCGAGGAGATCCTACCTGTCCATCCTAAAGGAGATCAGTCCTGAATATTCATTGGAAGGACTGATGCTGAAGCTGAAACTCCAATACTTTGGCTACCTGACATGAAGAATTGACTCATTGGAAAAGACCCTGATGCTGAGAAAGATCGAAGGCGGGAGGAGAAGGAGACGACAGAGGATGAGATGGTTGGATGGCAAGTTTGAGTAAGCTCTGGGAGTTGGTGATGGACAGGGAAGTCTGGTGTGCTGCAGTCCATGGGGTCACAAAGAGTCGTACACGACTGAGTCACTGAACTGACTGATGGCTAATAGTCCATTGTATATATGTGTACCACATCTTCCTTGCATTTCTCTGTTGATAGACATTTAGGTTGCTTCCATGTCCTGGCTATTGTGAATAATGCTGCAATGGACATTAGGGTACCTGCATTTTTTTGAATTACGGTTTTCTCCAGTTATGTGTGCAGGAGTGGATTCCTGTATTGTGATCATGTGGTAGCTCTATTTTCAGTTCTTCAGTTTTCATTGCCACCAACAGTGTGGGAGGGTTTCCTTTACTCCATGCCCTCTTCAGCATTTATTGTTTGTAGAGTTTTTGATGATGGCCACTCTCACAGGTGTGAGGTGATACCTCGTTGTAGTTTTGATTTACATTTCTCTAATAATTAGCAATGTTGAGCGTCTTTTCATGGCCTGGTTGGCCATCTGTATATCTATTTTGGAGAAATGTCTGTTTAGATTGTCTATCCATTTTTTGATCGGGTTGTTTGTCTTTCTGATATTGAGCTGCGTGAGCTATTTGCATATTTTAGAGATTAAGCCCTAATTGGTTGCCTCGTTTGCAAATATTTCCTCCCATTCTGAGGGTTTTCTTTTGTTTTTATTTATGATTTCCTTTGTTATTCAAACATTTTTAAGTTTAACTAGGTCCCATTTGTTTATTTCTGTTTTTATTTTGATTTTTTAAAATTTTAGATCTTTATTCTTAATCTAAAATTATTAATTTAAATTTAAATTTAATTTTTAATTTTAATTTAATTCATTAATTTGTTAATGTAAAAGAATCTAAATCTATTCTTAATCTAAAATTTAGATCTAAATTTTAGATCTTTATTGCTTTACAGTTATATTATGTGTTTATTTTTGTTGCTTTGGGGCTTTTCTCTAGTTGTGGCGAGGCAGGGCTGCTCTAGTTGCGGCACGCAGGCTTCTCATTGCTGTGACTTCCCTTGTTTTAGAGCACAGGCTCTAGGTGTGTGAGCTTCAGTAGTTGAGGCACCTGAGCTCAGTGACTGCAGCTCCGGGCTCTAGAGCAGAAACTCAGTAGTAGTGGCACACAGGCTTAGATGCTCTGCAGCATGTGGGATTTTCCTGGACAGGGGATCGATCCCATGTCTCCTGCATTGACAGGCAGATTCTTTACCACTTAGCCACCTGGGAAGCCCTACAGGTGTATTTTTAATGTTATAAATTTCCTTCTAAGCACTACATTCACTGCATCCTACCATTTTTGATCAGTTCTATTTTGTTTTCATTTAATTAAAAATATTTTAAAAAGTTCTCCTAAGCCTTCTTCTTTAACTCACGTGTTATTTAAACTCCAACACATTTGGGGTTCTTCCAGCTATCTATTATCAATGTCCATTTTATTGTTATCTGAGAACAAACTTTGTATTGAACCTAGTTTTTCAAATTCATTGCTCTGTTTTATGGTCCAAAATGTGGTCTGTTTTAGTGTATACTCCATGTTCACTTGAAACAAATGTATATTATGTTCTTATTTAATGGTGTATTCCATCAATGTCAATTATATAGAGTTGATTGATAGTGTTGTTCAGATCACCTATATCCTTACTGATTTTCTGCCTGCTTGATGTATCAATTACTGACAGAAGGGCTTGGAAGTAACTTTAATCATGGACTTGTCTATTTCTGTTTTCAAATCTCTCAGTTATAGCCCCATGTATTTTGGCACTTACACTCTTAGATGAATACAAAGTTAGGGTTATTGAATCTACTTGGAAAGTTGACACCTTTATTACCATCTTGTCTGAGATTAATATGGATACTTCAGCTAGCTTTTGATTAGTGTTTAAAAGTACAGTATTTCTTTATCCATTACCTTATTATTAACCTATCTGAGTATTTACATTTGAACTGGAAATGTTCTAGATAATATATAACTGAGCCATGTTTTTGTATTAATCCACTCTGAGAATCTCTTTTCATTGATTTATTTAGATAATTCATATTTAAAGTGATTATTTACTATTTGTTGTATTTGTTACTTGTTTCTCCTTCACTTCTTGCTATTTTCACACCTTCCCTTGTTTCAAGTCAAAATTTAATGTGATTCCATCTTTTGTCTTAGTGTATCAGTTATACTTAAAATAATTAATGTTGTCCTATCATATACGATATACATTTTTAACTAATCTGTTTTCGAATACTGTACCAGTTCACATGCTATGCATTACCTTATAACAGAGTAGTTCCAATTCCTTCTTCCCACCGTTGTGATATTGTGCCATTCATTTAATTTATCTGTGTTCTATAATCACCCAATACTTATTTTTGCTTTTACCAGTAGTTATCTTTCAGGTCAATTATAAATGAGATAAATATAACATTTATGTTGCCTTTCTTTATTCTTTCTCTGTCCTGCCTTTCTTTATGTAGCTCCAGTTTTCTAACCCATGCCCTTTTTCTTCTGCCTGCATTCTTTCTTTTTTTTTTTTTTTTAATGATTTGTATTGATTTATTTTTGGCTGCACTAGGGTTCATTGCTCTGGGTGAGCAGAGGCTGCTCTTCACTGTAGTGCGTGGGATTCTCGTGGTGCCCTCACTTGTGGAGCACAGGCTCTACGCATGCTGAATTCAGTCATTGCGGCTTGCAGGCTCAGTAGTTGCGGTTCATGGGCCCTAGAGCACACAGGCTCAAATAATTGTAGCATGGGCTTAGTTGCTCTACAGCATGTGTGATATTCCTGGAGCAGGGATGGAACACGTGTCTCCTGCATTAGCAGGCAGATTCTTATCCAGTGCACCATCAGGGAAGTCCTCTGCACTGCTTCTTTTCATATTTCTTGCAAGGTTGTCCTGTTTGTGATGAATTTCATATTTGGAGGGGTGTACTTGTGAAGGGTAATTTTACTGATATAGAATTCCTCATCAATGTTTTTCTTGGTCCTCAACATTTAAAATATTTCACTTTACTTTCATCTTGTTTACATAGTCTCTTAGGATAAGTAACTGATATCTTGTCCATGATCCTCTAAGGTCACAATGTGGCTTTCGTTTTCTGTGTTCCCTTTCTCTTTGTTTTCTTGAAATTTGAATCTGATATGCATTTATGTGTTTATTTGGTATTTACCCTACTTGCTGCTTTTTGAGCTCTTAGTTATATAGTTGGACATCTGTGATTAATTTTGGAAAGTTATTGGCAGTTATAACTTCAAATATTTCTTCCCCATCTACAATTTCTTTTCATTCTAATTTTGTTTACTCGAATTACATGCATGTTAAATCTTTGATATTGTCCTACAGTTCTTGGGTTATCTGTTATGTTTCTATTTTTTCTTCATATTCCGATTTAGGAAATTTTTATTGACTTACCTTCAATTTCACTGAATCTTTTCTCACAGCTACTGAGAAGCCCGTTGAAGGCACTGTTCATTTTTGTTAGTTTTTTAAAAAAAGCTTAACTTTTCATTCTGATCATTTATTAGTGCTTTTTGTTTTTTTTTACTAGAATTACCCATCTATTCTTTCATGTTGTCTACTTTCTACATTAAAGCTCATAATAAATTAATCACAGTAAGTTAAAATTCCTTGTTTAATAATTCCAAAGTCTGTGTCATATCTGAGTCTGGCTTTGATGATTGTTTTTTTTCATTGCCCTCTAACATAGCTTGTAATTTTGGATTGAAAGCACTACATTGAATAATAGAAACTGTTAAATCTGCCTAGGTGCTAGCAGTGTTTAAATTCTTTCATACCTGTAGATTCCAGATATTCATATACCTTCATTGTCCTTGTTTCTTCTCCTCTTGATGTGTCGCTCAGTTTTGTCCGACTCTTTTCGACCCCATGGACTGTAGCCTATCAGGTTCCTCCGTCCATGGGATTTTCCAGGCAAGAGTGCTGGAGTGGATTGCCGTTTCCTTCTCCAGGGGATCTTCCCGACCCAGGAATTTAACCTGGGTCTCCCGCATTGGAGGCAGATGCTTTACCGTCTGAGCCTGAGGGAAGAGGGAAGCCCCCTCTTGATGTTAGGATCTAAATAGAAAGAGTCTGTGTCTTGCAGATCTTTCAGCTGAAATTCATTGTGATTACATTAGATCCATGTTATTTGGTGGTACAGTATGAGTGAAGGGGAGCATTTAATTCATGACTGAATCACAGTCTTTTAGTAGTCGTGTGTCTCACAGATGCAGCCTTCAGGAATGTTTCTCCAGTAGTATAGCTTTTCCTCCCCGCCTCCTATTCCTTTTCCAGCTGCAAAATTTCCAGTTCATTTTCTTGAAGTCCTGACCCCTGTTGATTATATTCTGTTTTCTGTTGTATTCCCAGGAGGTGAGACAAGAAGACTGGAGGGGCTGCGGTGGGGAACAAAAATTCCTTTTCCAGCTGGAATCAGCTCTGACAAAGTGTTTATACTTTTATACTAGACTAGGCATTTTTAATGTAGAAGTTTCTGGGTGAATTTTACAAAAAGTACCTTTTTCCTAACCACCTTTCTGTAGGAGACCCATGAGGGTATCTTTTTTTATCATCACCATGACAATCTGGCGGGGTCCTGGAGTCAGATCCTACAAAAATATGTAACCCTTCTAAGACTCAGCCCTAGGAGCTTCTCACTCTCAAGCTAGTTCACACTCAGCAACCCATGATATATCAAAATTATCATGTAAGAGTTCCTACCAGTTTTTACTATAGTGGTTTCTGCTCCAGGTCTTTATCTCTCTAGATATATTTTTCCTTATTGATTTCAAGGTGGCAGTTTGCCCTGTAAACCCTGTCTTCTGTTGAATCCAAGAAAAGTCAGTGATTATTAGTTTGTCCGGTGTTTTCTATTTATAAGTATGGGAGCTTATACATTTTTTTATGTCAGATGTAAAACAAGAAGTCCTTGAAACTCATATTTTAAAAAGTTATTATACACAAGTGGTGAAAACATTTGAAAGTATGATAACTATTGAAATACAAATGAAAGCACAAAGAGATGCTATCTTTTTTATAAAAAAACAAGTTTTAAAATAGAATAATGTCATTTCAGTATTGAAAAAGATGTGTGTGTGTGTGTGTGTGTGTGTGTGTGTGTGTGTGTGTGCATGCATGTATGCTGTCATTCAGTAGTGTCTGACTCTTTGCAACCCCATGGACTGTAGCCCCCTCTCCTCTGTGCATGGGATTTCCCAGGTGAGATACTAGAGCCAGTTGCCATTTCCTCCTCCAGGGGATCTTCCCAATCCAGGGACTGATCCCATGTCTCTTTCATCTCCTGCATTGGTAGGCAGATTCTTTACCACTGTTCTTCCTGGGAAGCCAATGTGTATGAACAAATATCTTTGTGCAAGAAAGTGCTACATTCTGGCGATTCGTTTCTTACATGATAGTATAGGTGTTTCAGTGTCATTCTCCCAAATCATCCCACCCTCTCCCTCTCCCTCAGAGTCCAAAAGTCTGTTCTATACATCTGTGTCTCTTTTGCTGTCTCGCATACAGGGTTATCCTTACGAATCCTGCGAATCACAGACTGATGTTCACCAGTCTGTGTTCGATACAGGATACACGATGCTTGGGGCTGGTGCACGGGGATGATCCAGAGAGATGATATTGGGTGGGAGGTGGGAGGGGGGTTCAAGATTGGGGAAAAAAAATAAATAAAAAATAAAATAAAAAATAAATAAATTATTAAAAAATAAATAAAATCAGTTGATTTCTGTATGTTAAAAAAAAAAAAGTGCTACATTCTGTGTCTCTAAAAGAACAAAACATTGAACCTGAGCAGAGTGGTTGGATCAGGTTCGCCCTTCATGCCATGTAAGATGAGTAGTGAAGGGCTCATATTAGCTTCCAGAAATAACTATCAACCTGATGCTTGGCCAGGATCAGTCAAAAGAAAGAGATTTTCCCCAACCATAGCATACCACAACTTTTTACTGTGGTATTTGTTGCATATGATTATAAAAATACTTTATAGGTGCAAGAGTTCAAATGAAATGCTATTAAGTGGTGAATTAGATCAGTCACAGCACAGTTTGTGAACAGTAGGAACCTAATCATCTTTGCTTGAAATCTGAAGAAAAATGGGGGGCTTCTGGGAGTCTCCACAAAACTATAGCTGGTCTTTCGTTAATTCACTCAAATCAATATAAAATAATTTGTTAGTGGCTATAAAAAAGAGGAAATTTTCTGATCCTGAAAGGAGTCATACTACATAGTTGCAAGCCTCATTACGTTTATGTCTTATTCTTCAGAATAATGCTAATTAATGGAGAATAATGCGTATCTCCAGGACTTGAAAATTTAAACTGCAGCAACCTTGAACTATCAGGGAAAACCCTTGGAGTCATAGTCAATTCAATAACTAAAATAACACTTGAAGGATTTTTTAAATGTATTTTTAGATATTTGTTTAATGAAAAATCTTTCATACTGAAAGCAGTCCAGAGATCAAAGAGACAGCATTGGTTAAGAAACAAGTTTGCTAAGTCTCAGACTGGTCTTATTTTATTATTCTGATCTCCATGTTGCATAGCTTAATTTAGTGAACTAGGTAACTAGTCCAAATGGGAGACTTTGAAAGACTAATACACAAATCCAGTAAATTCAGTGAAAGCTGTATCACCAAGTAACTAGAATGTTCCCTTTTGTGGGAAAAGTAGAGACAAGGCTGTCACCACTGATTCCCTCTTGTAATTACCTGTATTTATTTGTGCAACATTTGGCATAGCTGACCTCTCCCTTCATTTTCAGAACTTTTCTTCTTGTGGCTTCACATTCCCCTAGTTTCCTCCAATACTGTCAGTTGCTCAGTTTCAGTTTTCTTCCCAGGCTCTTTCTCTGTCTCCATACCATTTTCTGTTCTGGATCTATACAGTCTTATCTTACCATGCCCCATACTTTACAGTCCTATGTTTGTGCATGCCGTCAAAACCTCTACATTCATTTCTGAATTAAAACACACACACACACACACACCAGACTTGTATCTTCTATATGAGCATTGAGTGATTTGTTTTAAAAAAAAGTAATTTTTTGTCAATTCTTCTTTCGAGAATTCAGTTTCTCAACCCTAACTCTGTTTTCCCTCAGCACTCTGCATCTTAGTCTACGGCATCACTTGAGCTAACTTAAGTCTAAAATCTGCGAATCATCTTTTATTCCTCCTCTCTTCATCTGATTCTTCAATCTGTCCTTTGACTCCACCTCTATATTATGTGAAGAAACCTTTAGTTCTTTCTGTTTACACTATATACTCCTGATACTGTACCAGTTATCATCCTTTCTATCTGGATTATAGCACTAGCATTTTAATTTGTCTCCCTGCTTATGTTCTGTCCTTGCAGTAATATACTACCCATAGAACAACCAGAATGATATTTTAAAAATACAAATTGGATCTTGTCAGTACCTTGCTTAAAACTCTCCAATGGCTTACTATTGTACATATGTATTATTGCACTTCTTCCTCTGGCTTACAAAGCCTTTTAAATTTGGATCTTTGGCTACTCTTTAAATTTTTATCCTTCCACTCTTCTCCTATAGGCACACAGCCTCTCTGCCCCTTGAGCTCACAGCCTTGCCTCTGTAGGGTGATTAGCTTTATGTGACTTATTCTTCCACATGATGACTCATGGCAGCCTCCCTTTTATCCTTAAAATCTCAGTGTAAATGTTATCTCTTCAATGAGACCATCCCTTTCCACCCAAACCAAGGTAATCATTCTGTCTCATAGTATCATGTCACCTGTTAAAGTTAGCTGCTTGTCTTTTTCTTTATATGATACATAGTCTTAAGATGGCAGAGAATATGTCTCTTGTTCACTGCTGAGTGTTTAGCATACAGAATAATCTCTGGTTATAGAAGTTGTTCAGTAAATCCTTGCTTGAGAATTCCTTGGAGGTCCAACGCTAGGACTCAGCACTTTCACTGCTATGGCCTGGGTTCAATAACTGGTCAAGGAACTGCAAACCACATAGCAAGGCCAAAAGTTAAAAAAAAACAAAAACAAAAACACAAAAAAAACCCTTAATAAGGCAGATAGCAATATGAATTCACTGAACAATTTGTAAAGGCTGTCAAGATAAGGGGAGAACATTTGAGAAAGATGGAGAGGTTAGGGTAGAAATTTGAAAATTTTGCTAACTTCTCAGTTTAGCCTAAACCTAGCCCTGTGTACTGTTAGCTTTTCTTTATTATGTACAACGTTCTCTTCTCACTCTAAGCTCTTTCATCCACACCTTCCTATTTAACTTCCACTTCTATCCAAACAACTTATAGTTTTATATTCCTAGCCAGCATCTTTCATCTGTTTTCCACATCTCTGTATGCAAATGCTTACTTGGTATTTCTTCTTAAATATCTCAAACTCATTTCAGATCCTACATGTCCCAGATATCCTCATGATCTTTTATTCTCAACTATGATTGTCTCTCTGTATTCCTGTGATTAATACCGCTCTCTATCCCATTATGCAAGGCACAATCCAGAAATCTTTCTTGGAACTTTACCCTTTGCCTAAAATCCAATCTATCTAAAATCTTGCTTCTCATCCTAAATATATCCTGGTTTTCCATTCCATCCTCACATCTACCTCATCAAAAGTAATAGCCCAGATTAATAGACCACTTACTATGTACCAGTACTCTTCTAAGAGCTTTTTCTTTATTAATCCAATTAATCATCTCAAACACTCTGTGAAGTAGATTCTGTCATTATTTCTATTTTACAGATAAGGATTCTTGGCATAAGGAATATATGTAAGTTGCTTGAAAGGCATAAAGTCAGGTACAAACCTGAGCAGTTTGAATGTAGAATCCATATGTTTAAACATGACACTCTCTGAGTCCAAGAATCCAGTTACCTTCAGCCTTAATATGCAATAATCTTTTATAGGGCTTACCATCATTGGCTCCAGCTCCGATAGCATTGCATTTCCAATCCATAGCCTGATTAATCTTGTTAAGATATATAGCTCTTCATTTCCCCCATTGTTTAAAACATCCTAATATTTTACATTGTTTTTGATATAAAAATGAATGTTCTTATTATTACCTTCAGTGTTTGTCCCTTGGTGAAGCTTTTCTTGATCTTCCTGACTAGATCAAATTCCCTGCCATGTGTCTTATTATTAACTCATGACCCCAGCCTCCTCTGAGTTCCCCTGCACTTGCAGTGGACAGTTTCTGGGCACACTGATCTTCTCCCACCTCCAGTGCTTGTGTCTTTGTTTCTCTGCTCGAGGGCTTGCTTGGATGCTATTGGCAAAACCCTGAAGTTGCCTAGAATTTAATGTTCCTAGAGGCAAACCTCATCCAGTGAAGAACACTAGTTGGTTGATAAGTACCCCATCTACTCCATATATTAGTGGGGTATTTCTTTTTTTAATTTATTTCTTTTAAATTGAAGGATAATTGCTTTACAATATAGTGTTGGTTTCTGCCCTACATCAACATGAATCAGACATAGGTATACATATGTCCCCTCCCTCTGAAGCCTCCCTCCCACCGCCCACATCCCACCCCTCTAGATTGCCACAGAGCCCTGGTTTGAGTTCCCTGCAAGTGGGACACTTCTGATTTGTGTTCCACAGAGTCTTTTAACCCTTTAAAGAATCTTTAATAGAAATGAGTTTCAGTTCTCCACAGAGGTTAGTTAGTTCAGTTCAGTTCAGTCGCTCAGTCATGTACAACTCTTTGCAACCCCATGAATTGCAGCATGCCAGGCCTCCCTGTCAGAGAAGGCGATGGCACCACATTCCAGTACTCTTGCCTGAAAAATCCCATGGATGGAGGAGCCTGGTAGGCTGCAGTCCATGGGGTCGCTAAGAGTCGGACACAACTGAGAGACTTTACTTTCACTTTTCACTTTCATGCATTGGAGAAGGAAATGGCAACCCACTCCAGTGTTCTTGCCTGGAGAATCCCAGGGACAGGGGAGCCTGGTGGGCTGCCGTCTCTGGGGCCACAGAGAGTCAGACACGACTGAAGCGACTTAGCAGCAGCAGCAGGTCTCCTTGTCCATCACCAACTCCTGGAGTTCACCCAAACTCATGTCCATAGAGTAGGTGATGCCATCCAACCATCTCATCCTCTGTTGTCCCCTTCTCCTCCTGCCCCCAATCCCTCCCAGCATCAGAGTCTTTTCCAATGAGTCAGCTCTTCGCATGAGGTGGCCAAAGTATTGGAGCTTCAGCTTTAGCATCATTCACTCCAAAGAAATCCCACTCTTTTAGAGTGGACTGGTTAGATCTCCTTGCAGTCCAAGGGACTCTCAAGAGTCTTCTCCAGCACCACAGTTCAAACGCATCAATTCTTCAGGGCTCAGCTTTCTTCACAGTCCAACTCTCACATCCATACGTGACCACTGGGAAAACCATAGCCTTGACTAGATGGACCTTTGTTGGCAAAGTAATGTCTCTGCCTTTTCAATATGCTGTGTAGGTTGGTCATAACTTTTCTTCCAAGGAGTAAGTGTCTTTTAATTTCATGGCTGCAGTCACCATCTGCAGTGATTTTGGAGCCCCTCAAAATAAAGTCTGACACTGTTTCCACTGTTTCCCCATCAATTTCCCATGAAATGATGGGACCAGATGCCATGATCTTCATTTACTGAATGTTGAGCTTTAAGCCAACTTTTTCACTCTCCTCTTTTACTTTCATCAAGAGGCTTTTTAGTTCCTCTTCACTTTCTGCCCATAAGGGTGGTGTCATCTGCATATCTGAGGTTATTGATATTTCTGCCGGCAATCTTGATTCCAGCTTGTGCTTCTTCCAGCCCAGCGTTTCTCATGATGTACTCTGCACAGAAGTTAAATAAGTAGGGTGACAATATACAGCCTTGCCATACTCTTTTTCCTATTTGGAACCAGTCTGTTGTTCCATGTCCAGTTCTAACTGTTGCTTCCTGACCTGCATACAGATTTCTCAAGAGGCAGGTCACGTGGTCATGAAAGCCTTCTTCATTCATTCATTTTCCTCCCCTACATCATTTTCTCTACTACCTCACTTGTGCTCCTGGGATTAATTCCCAAATAAACCACCTGCACTGAGTTATTATCTCAGGGTCAGCTTTTGGAAAAACCTAAAATAAGGCATTCCCTTAGTTTATGCTTTAATGTTGTCAGATACCTCTCCTTCATAGCATATTTAGAGTTTGTGCAAATATATGAAAAGAGGCCTGAAATAGTGTTCAGTGAATGGTCATGTTTTGGGAGGATTGAATTTTTACTTTCAATGTGGCTTTTTCTTTTAAAGCACTATAATTTTAATAAAATTAATGGCATGAAAAATAAAATCAGACCCATGAAAATTAATAAAATGATATATTTTGCTTTTAATATGACTGTAGAATACAAACTTGTAATTTAAATAACCTTATTTTGCATGACATGTTTTCACTTTATTTTTCATTTACTGATAGAAGGAAATAGCTTCATTTTTTTAGTAGTGAGAATATTTAATTACACCAGCTTAGAGAGGGTCCCCTTATTGTGAGGTTTTGCTAAAATAGAAATTGAAAATTGTAGGTGGCTAAAGAGATAGTATTTCGTCTTACTTGAATTTTTCTTAAAATGGATTTAATGTCATTTGGTCTCTATTAAGTAGTCTAAATTTAAAAGCAACTTAATTATCTTGGTGACTATATTTCACAGTTAAACCATTAGCTTTGCTGCTATAAACATTTTAAAGAGGAAGGAGATAGCTATATTTAGACAAAATGGTATTGAAGTGTGGTCCTCAAACCAATATGAAATTAATGGCTTTTCCTCCTTAACTGAAGGTAGAGTGAAAATAGAAATGGCAAGAGTTTAATCCAGTCAGTATGACCCCAACAGAAATTCAGAATACCATTAAGGCTAAATTATTTACCTGGAAATAGGTTTTGTTTGACACTGATAAGGCCATCACACATAAATCCCTGCTTTTTAAAATCAAATGTTTGAAAAGAATAGGGTCCATGAGAGCTTCAGAGAATAGGTATTTACAGATCACAGATTTTTAAAATGACTTTTTAATCAATAGAAAGCAAAAGCTTTCTTTGATTAAGAAAAATGTTTCACTGAGGGCATGGAAAAGCTTTTTTAAAATTTTGATTCTAAAAGATTAATTCAAAATAAATAACTAAAAGGATTATATTATGGAAATACAGGTCCTAGAAGAGCATTTGGAGTCAGAAGATATGGGTATAGTAATAAATCAAATGTATTTTTCTGTTATTCAATTTTTAAAGATTAAAAATATTAATATTTTATGTTAGAAGAGGTTGGGGCAGTGAAGACACTCATGAATTGCCAGGGGCTGTATACAGCTGGAAAAGCTTAATCTGCATCTCCTTCTACTTAAAGGTATTTTCCTATAGTGGGGAAATGGAAAAATGCTCAAAAACCTAGATATAAGAATGTCCTCATAGTATGGCTTATACAACCAGCATTTTTATAAAGAAAATCATTCAAGTGTACAATTATAAAGGCATTAAATAATGATACATCTATGTAATGAAAGATTTGCTGGCCTTTAGAAATAATAATCATGTATAGAAAGGATGTTCATGATCTGTTAAGTGAAAAAAGTACATTTGCAAAGTAAAATATAAAGTCATGTTTAACAAGGACACATATCTGCATATTTGAATATGTATGCAAAAGCTGAATAAAATGCAGTAGTTACCCCCTTATCCATGGGGATACATTCCAAGATCCCCATCCCCAGTGGCTGCCGGAAACTGGAGACAGGACAGAACCCTAGCTCTACTGTTTTTTCCTGTACTGATGAGTAGCGTATTGCACGTAAACACAGGGGACAAAGGGATGATTCATGTTCCAGGCAGGAAGGAGTAGGATGGCGTGAGATTTCATCACATTATTCAGAATGGTGCACCATGTAGAACTTATGAATTTTTAATTTCTGGAATTTTCCATTTACTATTTCAGACTTGGTTGGTCATGTGTAACTAAAACCAAAGAAAGCAAAACAGCAGATAAGGGGAGACAAATGTATACAATATTATAAATCATGATTAATTTAGTATAAGATTGCAGCATTGATGTTTACTCTATTTTAAATATCTGTATTTTGTAATTTTCCTGCAATGACTATAGCTTCTAAAATAACAGGTAAACATTACAAAAAATAAGTCAGAACTCCACTGTTTATATTTGAGACATTGGGCAAGACACTTAATTCCCTCTTTTTGAGGGAATTATAGTGAAAACTAACTGAGAAATCACTTGTGATACCTTGGCAGAGATGGAGCATTTAATAAAGTTTGATAAATTTGACTTTCAGGGAATCTGACTTCTACTAATGCCTGTGTCTCAATTTAGAAATGTGACCTTGAGCAAATTATTTAACTTCTTCAAATTTTATTTAACTTAATGGATAGTATTAAGGAGCTATACTGATATTGTCTTCTCTTCCAATCATTTTACTTTGTGGAGAATCTAACAGATTGAATGTAGCAATATTATTTTCAATATATTAAAAGTATATATGTTTGAGTTTAAAGATATGTTTATACATCAGGAGGGAAAAGGAAATAAAGGAGTGAGCTTTTGTCAATCTGTAGATATGTTTATACTGGACTCAACAGTGCTAAGTCGCTTCAGTCGTGTCCGACTCTGTGTGACCCCATAGACGGCAGCCCAACAGCTCCTCTGTCCCTGGGATTCTCCAGGCAAGAATACTGGAGTGGGTTGCCATCTCCTTCTCCAATGCATGAAAGTGAAAAGTGAAAGTGAAGTCGCTCAGTCGTGTCTGACTCTTAGCGACCCCATGGACTGCAGCCTACCAGGCTCCTCTGTCCCTGGGATTCTCCAGGCAAGAGTACTGGAGTGGGTTGCCATTGCCTTCTCCGAGACTCAACAATACAAACTACTTAAAACTCACATAAATATAATTCAGAGTGTAAAGTATGAGAAAGTTGAGAGGAGCAAGGGAGATGAAGTAAGAAGTTTGTCAGGCTATCCTAGGAAAGAACTGAGTCAAGGCAACTCAAATATTGCAGCTACTTAAAAGATGACTATACTGCTAGCCACTTCTGTGGGTCAAAAGCAGTAACATTAAAGACAGATACTTGAAAATTTAACCTTTATGATCTTTAAAAATAGAAGTAAAGTCCAGAATTCCATGGTACTATCCCAACGGAGAGCCCCAAGGTGGCCACCCCAATTAATCTTTCCAAGGGATGAACCAAGCAGGCTGACAATTAAAAATCTCCCAGTCTTGAGTAACTTAGATATGCCTTCTGTTCCTGGTTCCTGAATTGATTTTAAAAAGCAATAATGGGAAATATACTGGATCATTGGCTTCAAACATCCCCAGCTCTTTGGTAGGAGCTAGATGAATACTGCAAACTATTCAACATAAAGCTATTTAAGTAAGACTAGATTGCTGGTGAAGAAGAATGGGTATGACAGGAATATTAATTCTAGGAGTTTCCATGGAAAAGGTCATGACTACTGGTGCTTGAATTATGAACTATGTTTGCATGAACTATGAAAAGAAAGTGATATAATGAATGAAATGTTCCTAAATTGGCACTCCATAAATTTGGTTTCTAGTCCTAGTTTTTCTATTAACTATGCAATTTTATGTGTGTAATATCACCTATATGAACTTTGGTTTCTTCCTGCTAAACGGACTTCACAATATTATTTGTTTCCTGTGGCTTCTATGACAAATACCACTGACATAATTATAGAGCTTCATTTTCTCATAGTTCTGAAGGCCACAGGTCTGAGAGAAATTTTACTGGGTCAAAATTAAGTTAGTAGAGCCACACTGTCTCTGAAGGCTATAGGGGAGAATCTGTTTCTTGCCTCTTAGAGGTTATGGTGGCTTCTTGCTGCGTCCAGCACTGCGGGTGAGAAAGACCTGAAACGGGGCAAGTGCGTGATGAAAAGACACATAATTTAGCAACTGGGGAATCACGGGGCCCTCCTGCTCTCTTTGGCAGGAAGACAAAATGGCTCCTTTCAGCCCACACTTTATTGGCAAAAGTCACATGAGATCGTTAGGGAATAGCTATACTGGGCAGTTTGATTAGCCTAGGCTCTGGTGTTGATCAGAAATTTTGTTTTGTTTCCATGGAGACAGACGCAGGGGTAGGCAGTGAAGCAAGCCGAGCGGAGAGGACATCCAGCCCCAAAAATGTCCATTCAGCATGCTTACTAGGACAATCACTAGGGTGCAGTTTGCCACACCCCCGAGGCATGGGGGCAGGTTCTGGTCTCTGCTCCACCAGGCTACAACAGCTTCTCGCATTCTTTGGATTATGGCTACATGACTCCAATCTCTGCCTCCATCTTCACAATGACTTTGTGTGTGGCGGGGTGGGTAATGGATATGTGTGTGTGTGTGTGTGTGTGTGTGGCAACATGACTCCAGTCTCTGCCTCCATCTTCACAATAACTTCATGTGTGTGTGTGGTGGGGGGGGATACAGATGTGTGTGTGTGTGTGTGTGTGTGTATGTATGGCTGCATGATTCCAATCTCTGCCTCCAACTTCACAATGACTTTGTGTGTGGTGGGGGTGGTGGGGGGAGGTGGGTAATCGATGTGTGTGTGTGTGTGTGTGTGTGTTTGTGGCTACATGACTCCAGTCTCTGCCTCCATCTTCACAATGACTTCGTGTGTGTGTGTGTGTGTGCATGCAGATGCGTGCACCTTCTGTGTGGTATGAAATCTTTCTCTGTGATATGAAATCTTACTCTGTGTCCCTGTTATAAAGACATGTATGAGCTTACAGGTACTTGGAATTAGGATGTGGGTATTTTTTCAGGAGGTCCTTTTTTGGCCTGCTGTCACCACTTGGTTGACAGGGTCTAGTTTTATAAGGCAATAACTCTTTAGGAAGAAGTACTTTGTTCTTTAAAAATTCCATGGAGTCCTAGTGACAGAATGAGAAATTAAACACAGTTTCTTAGCTCCATCCTACTTCTCTTTTTATCCCAAACTATCTATTTCTGAAAAAAAAAGGTACAAATGGTGGTGGTGGTGGGGGTAATAGTGGTAAAAATGTAATTTACTTCTTTAGCTATATCACAGAATATTTAAAAATAGCATTCTAAAACCCAATCTTGCAGAGCTGTACAGAAAGCTCAAGTATCTAAGTCAAAGTATTTAAATTTTTTTAATTAGATTTTTTTTTTTTACCATATTTGCTAGCAGATCTGAAACTCATGAAAGTATAAGAATTAGGAAAGGACCTGAATATGTTTTGACAACAATAGAGAGCTAATAGCTGCAAAAATAAAACACACTAGAATAAACTAAAAAATTTAGGTCTTTGTTTCAATTTCAATAAAAGGCAAACCCAACAGATCAATGAAAATATTATCTTTTAAAAAGTGATATATTTATAGGCTATTTTCTCAGAAACAATGACTAGTAAATGAAAACTTTGGTTGCACAGTATAATTTCAAGATCGGTTCCTTTTCAAGGTTAAATGGAGAGATCTAGAACTCCTGAAAGTGATTTCCTGTGACGTTTCCAAACATGACTGATGGACAGGGTTGGATTCAATGCAGATTCAATAGAGCTTTCAGCAATGTAATTCAGGTGGAATAAGGATTCTGTGAATCATCCAACTGGGTTCTGAATTTCAGGGGAAAGAAAGTGAGGTCTGAGACTTATCAGCATTCAGTCTCAGACTTTGGGATGTTTTAAAGTGACTGCTATGAAATATGAAGTGTATTAACTAAGTAGCATACTACCACCACCATCACAAATTTCAAATAATGAACCATTCTTCTGATGATAATTCTGGAGTATGATGAGTGGAGAAAAAACATCTAACATTCCATTCCATTCTAAAATTATAGAATTATTAGAATAGAAAGCATAACAGGACAATAAGGATGGATGAAATAAGTACCCCTAACTACAGGCTCTTTTCAAAGCCTTAAACAATAAACATTCATTTACTCATTCAGTATTTGTAGGATGACAGCTCTACTGTTTCTTAAACACTGGGAATAGTTTGACTTTATCTTTGTCCTTAGAAGTTTTCCTTTTCCTTAGAAACTAATCAAGGTAGACCAAAAAAATAAAAATAAATATCTGTGGATTGTAAACAGTTAAGCACAGAGAGACAGGGTTGATTAGATCTGCTGGGAAAAAGTAGTTTATGTCCTGAATAAGATATGATAGGATGTGAATAAGTACAAGGTTTATAGATGTGGAGTGGCAAGGCAGGTGTACAAAACTTCCTTGAATATTGGCGTTAAGGAAGAGATGAAAAGGGAAGGGAGTTCAGTGTTGAGGAATTTTGAACATTTCACATCAAATGACTGTAAACTATGATGTTGCCTACTGAACATAATGAAAAAGGAGATTGATGTTTAGAGAAATATGGGAAAGATTTAAACAGTGCACATAGACAATGGAAATGTGAGCAACAAATCCATGACATGTAAACGAAAAAAAAGGAATACTATGCAGTGAGGAACCAGCTTGAGAAGTGTAATGGCATAGTGGAAAAATTACAGAATTATTAGAATAGAAAGCATAACAGGGCAATAAGGATGGATGAAATAAGTATTATGTATTTCCCAGTGCTAGTGGTTGGAAAGGTTAGAAACCTAAAGGTCTGCAGTCATTATCAAAATGATTTGGAACCAATTCTGTAAAAGACAGGGTTGAATGGAAAGAAGTACAAGAAATGGAGCAATATCCTGGGAGACCACGTTGAGGTTAAGTAGCCAGGAATTATAACCAAGACAGTAACTAGCGCAGTTGGTCAGGAGGATGAGGACAAGTGAGAATATAACGGATTGTATCCGTAAAGGGGAATTACAGACCTTGGAGTTTTAAGTATAGCTTTTCCATTAGTTTGAGAGACTGAAGATGATGGAATCTTTGTGGCTAAGATAAGCAGATGTTCTTGATGTTTAAATCACCAGAGGTAACAGAAGCCAGAGTTGAGAGGAAAATGAAGAGCCTGGCACTAAAGTTGTTGAAGATGGTGAAGAGCTTTCATGGAGGTCTATAGCTGTTTGTGAACATTAGACTAGGGCAGGAAATTCACTCATTTATTGAACACATATATATTGCCTGCTGTATGCCTGGCACACTTCAGTAGTGAACAAAAATATACAAAGTCCCTACTCTTGTATAATATACATTTTAGTTGGAGACACAGAAAATAAACAAGCAAACAAAATAATACCAGGTGATGATAAGGTATGAACAAAATAAAGCAGAATTATTATACTGTGATATATAAGTTTAGGGAGGAACTCAAAATAGAAGATAATGTTTGACATTAGAGATGAGACCTGATGGAAGAAAGCCAGATTGATATCTGTAGGAAGAGTAGTTCTGACAAATATCAATGAAAAAATTATGCATGCAACCTAGAAATTGAGAGTTAGATTTTATTCCATGGAAGTGTTAGGTCTTGGGAGGCAGTATCTCTAGTGACCCTGAGAGAGCTGACTCTGAGGAGGCAGGATGGGAGCCAGGCTATGTACAAGTTTGCAGTGAGGGGCAGGGGAATCTAAATATTGAATGATTACTGTTAATTGATAAAAAGACTAAATTTCTCATGTGAAGAGATTTAGAGATCTGCTATGTATGGAAAATGCAAGCATTTGGGCTTGCTGAAATCATTTCTTTCATATGCATCTAGCTATCTGGGGCCAATCCTGCTTTCTTTATTATTCACATACTAATTCCTTGTTTACCATAAGAGATGGCAATCATGGCAGATGGCCACATCTGACATCCCCCCAACTCCTCAACTCTTACAAGGGAGAAAGTAGCTGATGGCTTGGAAATGGCTGGCTTTCTTTCACCAAGGCTCAGAAATTTGCATTTGGAAAAGGCTTGTTTACTGGTAGCACAAAATGTTTCATTTCACACAAATAATAAAGCAAAACAAACCAAAAACAAAAAACCCTTGACAGAAACCTCATAGGAGTTTAAAGACTAACAGAAAGAGGCAAGTATGACTAGTATACAGGGTGCTTAGGGGTGTAGGCAGAGGCAGAAGTAACGGAGAAAGCCAAAAGAAAAAAAAAAAGAAGTGTATTGGGCTTTATAAGTCAAAATAGTCAGTTTCAGTTTTATTCTGGGTTAAATGGAAAGTTGTTCAGTCACTCAGCCCTCTCCAACTCTGGGCGATCCCATCAGCTGCAGCATGCCAGGCTTCCTTGTCCTTTACTATCTCCTGGAATTTGCTCGAACTCATGTCCATCGGATCAGTGATGCCATCCAACCATCTCATCCTTTGTCGTCCCCTTCTCCTCCTGTGTTCAATCTTTCCCAACATTAGGGTCTTCACATCAGGTGGCCAAAGAATTGGAGTTTCAGCTTCAGCATCAATCCTTCTGTTAAGCAGGTAGATTAGGGAAAAGGAGTCCAAAATGGCAGTGGCTTAAAAAAAAAAAGGAAGGTCAAAGGAAGGTCCGAGGACCAGAGTGAAGACTTCAGGTAGAACAAACTGCCCTCCTGGCTAAGCCCAATTTGCACAGGGCAGGCGCCGAGGGCTCTAATGTCCGTTACTCCAAATCTTTGTTGTGACAAGACAAAGAACCGAGGAACGTAAGGACACCAAAAGGACAAAAGGACACTTCCAACGAATATTCAGGATTGATTTCCTTTAGGATTGGCTGGTTCAATCTCCTTGCAGTGCATGGGACTCACAGGAGTCTTCTCCAATACCACAATTCCAAAGCATCAATCCTTCAGCACTCAGCCTTCTTTATGATCCAACGCTCACATCCATACACAACTACTGAAGAATAGCCTTGACTATATGGCTCTTTGCTGGCAAAGTGATGTCTCTGCTTTTTCATACGCTGGCTAGGTTTGTCAAAGCTTTTCTTCCAAGGAGCAAATATCTTTTAATTTCATGGTTAGCATCACTGCCTGCAGTTATTTTGTAGCCCAAGAAAATAAAGTCTGTCACTGTTTCCATTGTTTCCACATCTATTTGCTATGAAGTGATGGGACTGGATGCCATGATGATCTTAGTTTTTTGAAGGTTAAGCTTTAAGCCAACATTTTCGCTCTCCTCTTTCACTTTTACTTAGAGGCTCTTCAGTTCCGCCTTGCTTTCTGCCATTAGAATGTGGTGTCATCTGCATATCTGAGGTTACTGTTATTTTTCCTGGCAATCCTGATTCCAGCTTGAACTTCATCCCAACCCAGCATGTCATATGATATACTCTGCATATAAGGTGAATAAGCAGTGTGACAATATACAGCCTTGATGTACTCCTTTCCCAATTTGGAACCAGTCTGGTTTTCCATGTCCACTTCTAATTGTTGCTTCTTGACCTCGTGCAAGTTCCTTAGGAGGCAGGAAATGTGGTCTGATAATCCCGTATCTTGAAGAATTTTCCACAGTTTGTTGTGATCTACACAAAGTCTTCATTGCATACTCAATGAAGCAGAAGTATGTATTTTTCTGGAATTCTCTTGCTTTTTCTATGATCCAAAGGATATTGGCAATTTGATCTCTGGTTCCTCTACTTTTTCTAAAACCAGTTTGACCATCTGGAAGCTCTTGGTTCATATACTGTTGAAGCCTAGCTTGAAGGATTTTGAGTATTACCTTGCTACATATGAAATGAGTGCAATTGTGTGATCCTTTGAGCATTCTTTGGCATTGCCTTTCTTTGGCATTGGAATGAAAACTGACCTTTTCCAGCCCTGTGGCCACTGCTGAGTTTTCCAAATCTGCTGGCATGTTGAGTGCAGCACTTTAACAGCATCATCTTTTAGGATTTGAAACAGCTCAGCTGGAATTCCATCACCTCCACTAGCTTTGTTCTTAGTGGAACTTCCAAAGGGCTGTTTGACTTCACACTCCAGGGTGTCTGGCTCTAGGTGAGTGACCACACCATCCTGGTTATCTGGGTCATTAAAACTTTTTTGTATAGTTCTGTGTTTCTTGCCACATCTTCTTAATCTCTTCTGCTTCCATTAGGTCCATACCATTTCTGTCCTTTGTTGTACTCATCTTTGCATGGAATATTCCATTGGTATCTCTAATTTTCTTGAAGAGATCTCTAGTCTTTCCTATTGTATTGTTTTCCTATATTGGAAAATTGGCACTCTAATTAATACCCGGTAGTCATGGGAAAGGAAATGGCCACCCATTCCAGTGTTCTTGCCTGGAAAATCCCAGGGACAGGGGAGCCTCATGGGCTTCCATCTGTCGGGTCTCACAGAGTTGGACAGTACTGAAGTGACTTAGCAGCAGCAGCAGCAGCAGTAATGGTAGAGTAAAGCTAGAGGAAATTATTAGGAAAGCAATTTAATACCCATTAGCCAATTTTGGTTGCTTGAGCTAGGGTGGCATGGTGAAGATGATGAGCAGTGGTTGGAAACTGGATATATATTCCTAAAGAATCGAATGTAGGGGGTGGGGGAGTGTTTGATGCTGACTGTAAGGTTTTTAGCCCAAATAAATTGCCGCTGAACTGGAGAATACTGGGCAATGGGCAGGTTAGAGAGTGAAGAAAAATCAGTATTCATTTTTGGTCATGTTAAGTATGAGATGTGACTAAGACACCCTTAAAATTTCCCTCAGCTTGACAAAGCTTTAAAAAGATTTCTTCCCAACTGTAGGCCTCTGTCATCCCTTTTTAAGGAGCATTTATTTTAGAAATATGCAAGAGAAAACTTCCTCTGTCCCTCTGAGATGCAAATCTTTTACAATCCAGAAGTCTTTCTCTCGGATCTGGGAGAAATCTCTTTGAGAGGTAATCATAAAGAAAGCACTCTTATCTCAGCTTCTGTGGAAGGGTTGGAGACTAACCACAATAAGCACCAATTACCAAAACTGATGGCCTAGACACATTGACCAAGCTTGACCCAGTCCTTTCTACTTTTGTTTTTGTTTCAATAGAATTGAGTTCAGTCTCTTTCCCCTATTGTAATAGTCTTGAGTGAAGTCTTCCTTATCTAACTGATCTTATCTGATTTTTCTTTTATATATGTTTATTATATCTAACCTAGATAGCATATTCAAAAGCAGAGATATTACTTTGCCGACTAAGGTCCATCTAGTCAAGGCTATGGTTTTTCCAGTAGTCATGTATGGATGTGAGAGTTGGACTGTGAAGAAGGCTGAGCACTGAAGAATTGATGCTTTTGAACTGTAGTGTTGGAGAAGACTCTTGAGAGTCCCTTGGACTGCAAGGAGATCCAACCAGTCCATTCTGAAGGAGATCAGCCCTGGGATTTCTTTGGAAGGAATGATGCTAAAGCTGAAGCTCCAGTACTTTGGCCACCTCATGCAAAGAGTTGACTCATTGGAAAAGCCTCTGATGCTGGGAGGGATTGGGGGCAGGAGGAGAAGGGGACGACAGAGGATGAGATGGCTGGATGGCATCACTGACTTGATGGACGTGAGTCTGAGTGAACTCTGGGAGTTGGTGATGGAAAGGGAGGCCTGGCATGCTGTGATTCATGGGGTCGCAAAGAGTTGGACACGACTGAGTGACTGAACTGAACTGAATTATATCTAAATCAAGATAACAATATATGAAGGCATATAAGTCTGGAGTTCCATGAAGCAGTTCAGGCCAGAAATATAAATTTAGAAACTTTCAGGGTAGCGGTCACATTTAAATCTATGAGAGGAGGAGAGATCACTTGGGTTAGAGCATGGAGTCTTGCAGTATTCCAGTGTTTAGAGGTATGGGATATGGAAAAGATTCACCAAAGGAAAGTGAGAAGGAGCAGCTAGTTTGGTACTCCAAAGGTCAAGTACAGAAATTGTTCCAAGTAACAGTGATCAACTGTATCAAATAGTTCTGACTGATCCAATTGGATAACTGATAAATGACCCCTTGATTGTATAATACAGAGTTCTTGTGTGCAGTTGGCAAGAGCAGCTTCAATGGAGTGGAAAGTATAAAGTCTGAATGAAGTGGGAACAAGAGGGCATAGGAAGAGAGGAGGGAGAAACTGACTTCAGAAGCTCTTTTTGAGGAATGTTGCTTAGAACTAGCAGAGAAATGTGGCACAAACTTTTAAAGGATATAGAATCAATGGAAGATTTTTTTAAGGTCATATATATTTGTGTACTAATAGAAGTGAACCATTATAGAGAAAAATGATGTGATGATGGAAGAGAGAAAACAGGCCATCGCAAAAGCAGTGACCTTGATTATGCTTAAGTGGATGGGTTCCAGTACTAAAATGAATAGGTTGACCTTATATAGAAAAAAAGGGTAATTTGTTCCTTGACCTTCTGGCAGAGTGTATGAGTATTGATGTTGGTGGATAAGGTGATATGGGCACCTGGAAGTTCTCTGATTACTTCCACTTCCTCAGTGAAGTCAGAAGCACAATCATTAGTTGAAAGTGTGGTAGGGGGAGAAGGTGGTGGAAATTTTAGCAGAGAAAATCATTGTTAATGATGAGATTTAGGTATGACCATAGCTGAGGTGTGATGGAAGCAGTATCATTGGATAGTGAGGCCAGCTATTAGGGGTAATAAGTGTGGATATTGAAGTTACTAAGACATAGGTGAGGAATAGTCAAGGAGAGTAGATAGTTGGGAACTAAAACCTCTAGGGAATTATGGCCAGAAATTCAGAGATCTGTAGTCAAGGAGAATTGAATTAAAGAGAATTACTGGGTGTTAAACTTGTTGGATAGCATTACATTCATAGCAATGGGGAGTTTTAAGAAGAAGGGAAGGGTCATCCAATGAAAAAGCAGTAAGTAGGAAATCAGTCCTGAAAATTCACTAGAAGGACTGATGTTGAAGCTGAAAGTTGAATACTTGGCCATCTGATGCAAAGAACTGACTCATTTGAAAAGACCCTGATGCTGGGAAAGATTAAAGGCAGGAGAAGGGGACAACAGGATGAGATGGTTGGATGGCATCACCAACTCAATGGATATGACTTTAAGTAAACTCTGGGAGTTGGTGATGGACAGGGAGGCCTGGCATGCTTTAGTCCATGGAGTTGCAGAGTCGACCATGACTGAACTGAGCTGAGGTGAGGAAGGAGGAGACCCTATTGTCAGCAACGGTGGTACAAGAAATATTAAAAGATATTGGCAGATATGGGCAATAGATGACTTTCAGCAGGGAATTGTTTTACAGTTCATTATGTGGATTTATTCAAAGCTCTGAGAAATGTTAAAATTTGATCTAGATCTTCGAAAATTAGTGGATATGAGAAACATCTAAGGAGCTTGCTTTAAAATGCAGATAGATACTCAGGTGATCAACTTCAACATCATAAGTGCTGTCTTGTTGATCATGTGTACCACAGCTGTGTATGGTGTGATGAGAATGGCACTTCTCTTCAGCGGTCTTCCTCCTCCAAATCCATAACCACACTATAGTTATGAGAAAAATGTCGCACAAACCCCAATTGAGGAACATATTACAAAATACCTAGTTAGTGCTCCTGAAAATCATCAGTTCAGTTCAGTCACTCAGTCATGTCCTACTCTTTGTGACCCCATGAATTGCAGCATGTCAGGCCTCCCTGTCCATCACCAACTCCCGGAGTTCATCCAAACTCTTGTCCATCGAGTCAGTGATGCCATCCAGCCATCTCATCCTCTGTCGTTCCCTTCTCCTCCTGCCCCCAACCCCTCCCAGCATCAGAGTCTTTTCCAGTGAGTCAACTCTTCACATGAGGTGGCCAAAGTATTGGAGCTTCAGCTTTAGCATCAGTCCTTCCAAAGAACACCCAAGACTGATCTCCTTTAGAATGGACTGGTTGGATCTCCTTGCAGTCCAGGGGACTCTCAAGAGTCTTCTCCAACACCACAGTTCAAAAGCATCAATTCTTTGGTGCTCAGCTTTCTTCACAGTCCAACTCTCACATCCATACATGACCACTGGAAAAACCATAGCCTAGACAGACCTTTGTTGGCAAAGTAATGTCTCTGCTTTTCAATATGCTATCTAGGTTGGTCATAACTTTTCTTCTAAGGAGTAAGTGTCTTTTAATTTCATGGCTGCAATCACCATCTGCAGTGATTTTGGAGCCCCCAAAATAAAGTCTGACACTGTTTCCACTTTTTCCCCATCTATTTCCCATGAAATGATGGGACCAGATGCCATGATCTTCGTTTTCTGAATGTTGAGCTTTAAGCCAGCTTTTTCACTCTCCTCTTTTCACTTCCATCAAGAGGCTCTTTAGTTGTTTTCACTTTCTGCCATAAGGGTGGTGTCATCTGCATATCTGAGGTTATTGATATTTCTCCCGGCAATCTTGATTCCAGCTTGTGCTTCTTCCAGTCCGGTGTTTCTCATGATGTACTCTGCATACAAGTTAAATAAGCAGGGTGACAACAGCCTTGATGTTCTCCTTTTCCTATTTGGAAGCAGTCTGTTGTGTTGTTCAAAATCATCAAGGTCATCAAAAATAAGGACGATTTGAAGAACTGTCACAGCCAAGAGGAGCCAAAAGAGACCTGATGATTAAATACAATATGGTCCTGGGTGGGATCCTGAAACAGAAAATGACATTGGGTTGAGTGTGGGGGAAGCTAAATAAATCTCAGTGAAGTATGAGGTTCAGTTAATAATAATAGGTCAATATCAGTTTACTAGTTATGATAAGTGTAGCATTGTAATGTAATATGTTGACAATGGAGGAGATTAGTATTGGGTATACATTGACTCTGTATTATTCTAGAACTTTCTGTACATCTGTAAGAATTCTGAAATTAAAAGTTTATTTTGATAAAGGCAGATGCTTGGGTAGTGAGACACAATAACACGCATTAACCACAACTTTAGCTTTTCCTAACCTAGAAATCCATATCAGTGTATCACATACTGTATGCTTTTTGCCTCAGCTTCTTTCTCTCAGTACATTTGTGAAATTTTTGTTAAGTGTAGCAGTTGATTCTTTTTATTGCTAAGTAGATTTCTATTGTGTGAATGTGCTACAATTTATTTAAAAATTCTTCTCTAGATAATTATTTTTAACAGCCACAGAAGTGGTCCTAATGTAGGTGGTCCACAGATACCATTTTGAGAAACATTTCTGTAAAAATTGATCCTCTGTCTATTGTGTCTTAGTTAATAAACCTTTCCAAGCATGAAAAGATAACTGAGCATCTGAAAATGTTAATACACCTGTGAAATAAAGTGTCAAGCCTGTCTCACTAGCCAGATAAAGGTGAAAAATTAGCAGCAGTAGTCTCATAATGAAAAAGCAAGATATATTAGAATGTCTACATAGACAACAGAAGGAATTTGCAGTCTGAGAGGTCTCATTTGTCTTTAGTTAGTGGATAGTGTTGATTTGTTTATTGGCCTTCAGAGGCTGATGAGAACAGAGGATGAATGCAGGCAGTGTGTTTCTGATGAGGCAGTAAACATCCCTGGCAAGATTTGGGTGGTTGGGCCAACACCAATGACAAGGTAACCTTTTGAGTTCTGTAGTACCATGTAATAGACAGAATATGCACTATGTTTACATGAATGATGTGAGAAAGGAAACATCCTGATAAACTGCAGGGAAGAAAAAAAAAAAAAACAGTTGGAAAGAATACACATCTGAATTTAAAAGACAGGAAGAAACAAGAAATTAAGGATGCAGACTTGTTCCTTATGGCTCTCTGAGGTGCAATAATTGAGACTAAGAACACAAATAATATTCTGAATAGGAAAAGAAGGCTGTTGCTGAAACTCTTGGTTAGAATGTATACTACTATGGTGGTAAGCTTCTTTTGTTCCCAAAGAGACCCAGATTCAAAAATTAGAAGAAATCTCTTTGTACTCTTTCTATGTCCACTGGTTGCAATTTCTTCCTCGTGTATATTTTCTTTTTCATTCTCATTATCTCTTTTTTTCTCCTCTTTTGTTTGCATGTTTTATCTTGTTTATATCCTTTTAATTTTACATTTTTACTTTGTCAAAAATATTTCTAAAGCTTAGCTTTTATTTAAATGAAAATTATAGTTAGCATTTTAAAGTAGATTTAGAAGAACTAGGAAACACAAAAACCTAAGCCATCAAAGAAATAATCTGCATGACTTTAAAAGAACCTGAGTCTCCTCCTGTAGAATAGCAGCCTGAACATGAAATAAGGATGCTTAGTAATAGACTTCAATCCCTAAGGACAAACCTAGGTGGCTTTCCCTAAATTTCACAAGGAAGTGAGTTTATGAGAACCAGCCAAGATTAGCCAGCCTTGCATTCCAGAAGCAAGCATGATCTCATTTGATTAGCTGTTTAGATTGGCTGCGAAATACCCCCAAGATTATGTGATGGCTTAATGCTTGGCTTGGTTACACAGTAATATTTTGGTTTCTTAATGATTTGTGGCTATTGCACGTACGGCCTGACTTTGTCTGGCACACTAGATTCACGGATTATTCTTACATAGTTGGAAATAAAAATCTTGAAATCCTGGAATTTATATAGATAACTGAGGTAATTTTAACTGTTGGGAGAATCAAGAGTAATATGCTGAGGAAACCATGTCTGGAGTCAGGCTTTTCAATGACTTCTCATTCAGCTCAATGAATTCTTACTTCTTGGGTATAAAATAGTTTCTTTATGTCTGCAATGCACATCTTTACTGTGGCGCTGCATATGTCAGGCCTAGGATTTCTTAAATTCTCTGACCATACAATGACTCGAAAGTCGGCCACAAGACTGTGCCTTACTCTGGGGTTTTCTGTTTTCCTTAGCCTCTCTGCTGCATTTAGGGCATATTTCGCCTTTCCTACAGCTAGCTGGTCAGGGTTTAGTTAAGACGCTCTATCTCCTGCTTAAAAATGAAGAGTCAGGAACCAGACTTGGGTTGAGTTCAAATCTCTATCTGCAAGTACCCTGGGAAAATTATTTAAGTTCACTGTGTCTCATTTGCTCCCTTTTTAACCAGCAGATTAAAATAATATGCACAAATAGTGTATAACATTGTTTTGATGATGGAATGAGTTATTGCCTGCAAAACACTTGGAACAGGCATAGAATGTAGGAAGGGCCTACCACATGCTAGGCAGTCATTAGTGTTTTTGATACTTTAATCTTTTTTTTTTCTTTCTGTCACTTCAATCTTAGTTGGCAGGAAGCCTTTGGTGATTTTTGTCCTACTCAGAAGGCATCCCGTTAAATAAACACATGTACACATCTCAAGATTTACATAGACCTCTGCTCACAATCACGTTTACAAGATTCCTTCCTACAGCTCTGTGTGATGAATTGGTATTAGAGCCTCCATTTCAGAGACATGTGAACTATAGCACCAGAGAGGTAAGAGAGGTAAAGCATACTGAGCAAGGTTGCCCAGTTGGTTACAGGAGCTTTTCTCATAGCTAACATTTTTAGACCCCTTGGGGAAAGATTGTAGACTAATTAATGAAGAGCCTAATTTGTAAATAATACTCTGAAAGAAAAGAGATCATTTGTTTGAGTGGAGTTCTTATGACCATTTTTTTGTAATTATTTTCTGATACTGAAGTGTCATTTGTACAATAAAAATTTTCAAGAAAGAATAGTGCTATTTTCCAATATGTATAATGACGATAAAGGAGCTCAGTTAATTCTTTCTTTTCCTATGTGTTTGTCTGTATGTTAGTCAGCTCAGAGTTGCCGTAACAAAATACCATGGACTGTGTGGCTTAAACAATATACATTTATTTCCTATGGGTCTGGAGGCTGGGAAGTCCAAGACCAAGTTACAGGCTGATTCAGTTCTTCAGTAAGGGCTCTATTCCTGGCTTGCAGATGGCCACCTTCTTGCTGTGTCCTTACATAGCAAAGTGAGGGAGAAACAGATCGTGCATGCGACAGAGAAGGCTCTGGTGTCTTTTCTTATAAGGGCACTGCTCCCTTTATGAAATTCCCACCCTCATTACATCATATAAACTTAATTACCTCCCATCCCCAAATACCATTGTATTAGGGGTATCAAATTCAACATATGAATTGGTTGAGGAGGAATATAATTCAATCTATAAGAGTTTGTTTGTTGGTGAGAACCTGCAGTAATTTGTGGTGGCTTTTTATAAAGCCCAAATATTGGATTTTTAAAGGATCCTATGTTTTTAAGTCCAAAAATACTGTACAAACATAAGCATCAATTCTACTGAGAGATGTTTAATAAAAGCTAAGTGATTGAGACATCTAAAAAGATTCATATTAAAGGCCAGGCACATAAGATAGACACATTCCTCTTTTACAGTCATAGTAAAAGTTGGCAGGTGCCTAGATGATATAAATCATGAGTTTCTTAAATTCCCTCTGTCTTTCTGAAAGCCAGTCAAGTACTAGATTCTGAAATTACCAACATGAATATCAAGATTTCTTTGGGTTAATATTAGGCCTTCCTAAAGATGCTTCTATAGTGTGAATATGTTCCCTGGAGAGTAGCAGGTAGTGACTCCTGAGCACAGGAAATTTCTCCTGCATAAGAGAGAATCAGAGGAGGACTTCCCTGGGGGTCCAGGGTTAAGACTGCCCCTCCCAGTGCAAGGGGTGTGGGTTTGATTCCTGGTCAGGGAGTGAGTTCCCAGAAGCCTCACAGCCAAAAACCAAAACATAAACAGAAGCACTTTTGTAACAAAGTCAATAAAGACTTAAAAAATGGTCCACATTAAAAAAAAAAAATCTTGAAAGAGAGAATCATAGAGAATGGAACTAGGCAATGTGATGTAGTATTTTTAAGTTTGGAAATGGAGAAGAGAGGGCTCAGGGCATGACCCTGGGTTGTCCCTTTAGAATCCCGTGGCAGGCCAGGAATAGGATGGACAGAATGAGATCCTTGAAGTGCAGGATGGTGCCTAAAAGATAAAAAGGGCTCCTTATTAGTATTTTTGGTTTATTAATGCTTCACTGGATGACCACCAGTAAACTATCGTAATATCCAGACTCCACAACTACTGCTGTTTTTTTTCAAGTAAGCAAACTAATTGGAGCTGTAGAACTATCGTTCTCTTTGAGAGGCAGTTAAGAATGTGACAATCAGATGAGAAAAGGCCTTAAACCTGAGGAGCATACACTTTTCTTGAAGGAAATCTTTGGGTTTATGTTCACTTTAAATGCTGAGAAGCTTAAATGATATTTTATAACAGTGAGTGTATCTCTATAAATCTTGAGTTTCCAACAAAAGATATGGCCGAATTAACTGCAAATTAGTTAATTTCCAAATAATAATTCCTATTTTAAAGTGGGCTTAACATATGGGAAAATATGAAAAGTGAAATGCTTTATATCCAATTTCATTATTGTAAAGTTGCTTCGTAATTAAAATTTCACCAGAAGTTATGTTGTAGCTTTTGCAAACTGGGACCTGAAATAATAAATAACAGCTGTAAGGATTCTGGTAATTTCCTAAACTCTTAGTAATTAGCTGTTCATAAAATTATTTAGAATGTCATTTTTATTATGTCACCAAGTAGTTAATATTTCAACATGGTTGTATCCCAGTTAAAAATTTGAATTTTCCAGTGAGAATCAGAGCAGCAAAAAATACCTTTTCGGTTAATAACAGGATTACTCAATACCACAGATTGCGACCAGCTGAAAGTTCCTGTGAAGCAGGGTTTCTCAACCAGGGGATTATTGACATTTTGGAGTGGGTCAGTTTTTTGTTATGTGGGCTGTCCTATGATGGTAAGATTTTTAGCCACATCTCCAGGCTCTTCCCACTAGATGCCAGGAGCACCATCTTTTCAGCTGTGATAAGGAAAAATGTCTGCAGAGACTGCCAACTGTCCCCCAGCCTGGGCCAGAGAGGAGGGAGATGGCCCCTTGTTGAGAAGCACTACTCTAATGGAATAAATACTCCTGGTTTTCACATGGGCGAATGGCTTAGCCTTTGGTGGTTGGCCCAAGAAAACACTTAGGTTTTATGGCCCTGAGTCATGCTTCAAGTAGTATTAATTCATCTGACTCATTCTGAACCTCGGCTAGTAGAGAACAGTGCCCAATTCTCCAGGTTACTGATTTTGATAACTGAGTGATTTGATGGTTCTATAATTCAGACTGTCTCTGTTGCTTGCTGTATGGCACTTTAAGGAAATTATAAATTTTAAATGGCATTTTTACTAAGCATCGCAAGAGTAACAGTGACTGTATGTTTCTAACAAAAACACAAAGATGTAATTTTAAAAGTGTTTGTGTTCATAGATCTTCTTGGCATTTGGGGCTAGAATCTTTCTGGACCTCTTTAATTGTCCAGCTTTCTTTCTTGATTCATTTACTCTATGAAATAAGAAATACACAGATCTTGCTAATTTTACTGAAGATGCATTACACTGAAGATGGTGTCTCATGGATCTGATGGTGGATATCTGTCTGTGTTTGTGTGTGTCTTTCTCTCTCCCACACACACAGTCACACATACACATTTCCTGTGGTGATGGAAAGCAATGGTATATAAAATTTGAAAGAAAAGTCTAAAGAAAAACCTTTAAAGGTTTTTTTAATGACAAGGGAAAGACAGTGTGGCATTCTTTCTATATTAGCGCTAGTCAGATGTGAGTATACACAAAATGGCCAAATCTAGGAATAAAGTGCTCCCCAAAATAAACTCTGCTGGAAGAGCATTACTCTTTAGTATTCACCATGTGTGTTTTTTTTTAATTGCCCAACATAGAAGACTAAAACTTTTCACTGTAAGCTTTTAATATGTTGTGTATTAATGTTTGTAATAAATGAAGACTGGTGTTGCTTTGCTTAAAGATAATTATTTTAAAAATATAATCTGTCACCAGTGAAAGAGTATGTGAGATTCTTTAAGGTCTTTAGTGTAACTACTTACAGAGCACCAATGGTGGAGGAGTGGAAGGCAAGGCTGGGGAAGGAGTTTTTTAACTCTTTATATTGGGATATAGCTGATTAACAAACAGTGTTGTGACAGTTTCAGGTGGACAACAAAGGGACTCAGCCAAATATATATACATGTATCCATTCTCCCTTAAACTCTCCTCCCATCCAGGCTACCACATAACATTGAACAGAGTTCCATGTGCTATCCAGTAGGTGTTGGTTATCCACTTAAAATATAGCAATGTGTACGTGTCCATCCCAGACTCCCTAGCTATCTGTTCTCCCCATTTCCCCCACTGTGAACCATAAATTCATTTTCTAAGTCTGTTGGTCTGTTTCTGTTTTGCCAGTAAGTTCACTTGTATAATTTATTTTTAGACTCCACATATAAAAATGTCATAGGATATTTCTTCTCTGATTTACTTCACTCAGTATGACAATCTCTCCATCCATGTTGCTGTAAATGACATTATTTAATTCTTTTTAATAGCTGAGTAATATTCCATTGTATATATGTACCACACCTTCTTAATCCATTCCTCTGCCAATGGACATTTAGTTTGCTTTCATTTCTTGAGTATTGTAAAGACTGCTGCAGTCAACACTGGAGTGCATGTATCCATTCATATTATTCTCTGGTTATAAACCCAGGAGTGGGATTGCAAAGTCATATGGTAGCTCTGTTTTTAGTTTAGGAACCCCCATACTGTTCTCCATAGTGGCTGTACCAACATATTCCCACCAACTGTGTAGGCAGGTTCCCTTCCCTCCATACCCCCCACTTTTTTTTTTTTTTTTGTAATAGCCATTCTAGCTGGTGTGAGATGATATCTCGTTATAGTTTTGATTTGCATTTCTCTAATAATTAGCGATGTTGAACATCTTTTCGTGTGCTTGTTGGCCATTTGTTTGTCTGTTTTGCAGAAATGTTCATTTAGGTCTTTTGCCATTTTTTGAGTGAGTTGTTTGATTTGATGCTTGTAAGTGTCATGAGCTGTTGTAAATTTTGTAGATTTTGTAAATTTACAAAACACTAATCCCTTGTCAGTCACGTCATTTGTGTATATTTTCTCCCAATCTGTGGGTTGTCTTTGTTTTGTTTACTGTTCCCTTTGCTATGCAAAAACTTTTGAGTTTAAGTAGGTCTTATTTGTTTACTTTTGGTTTTATTTCCATTATTCTGGTAGAGAGAGAAAAAATATTTCTGTGATTTATATCTGAGAGTGTTCTGCCTATGTTTTCCTCTTTGAGTTTTATAATATCCGGTCTCCTATTTAGGTCTTTAATCCAGTTTGAGCTTATTTTTGTGTTTGGAGTTAAAGAATGATCTAATTTCATTTTTTTACATGTTGTTCAGTGACTCAGTTATGTTCAGCTCTTGGACCCATAGACTGCAGCACACCAAGCTTCCCTGTCCTACACTATCTCCCAGAGTTTGCTCAAACTAACGTCCATTGAGTCAATAATGCCACCCAACCATCTTATCCTCTGTCACCCCCTTTTCCTTCTGCCCTCAATCTTTCCCAGCATCGGGGTCTTTTCCAATGAGTTGGCTCTTTGCATCAGGTGGTCAAAGTATTTACATATAGCTGTCCAGTTTTCACAGCATCATTTCTTGAAGAGACTGTCTTTCCAACATTGTGTAGTCTTGCCTCCTTTGTCACACATTAATTGACCATAGATGCATGGGTTTATTTCTGGATTTTCTATCCTGTTGCATTGGTTTATATTTCTATTTTGTGCCAGTACCATACTGTTTTGATGACTATAGCTTTGTAGTATAGTCTGAAGTAAGGGAACTTGATTTTTCCATTTTTCTTTCTTAAGATTACTTTGACTATTTGGAGTCTTTTTAGCCTCCATACAAATTTTGAGATTTTTTTGTTTGTTTCAATTCTTTGAAAAATGTCTTTGGTAATTTGATAGGGCTTGCATTGAATCTATAGATCCCCTTGGGTAGTATAGTCATTTTGACAATATTGATTCTTCCAATCCACGAACATGGTATATCTTTCCATCTGCTATGTCTTCTTTGGTTTCTTTCATCAGCATCTTACAGTTTTCTGAGTACAGATCTTTTGCCTACTTAGGTAGGTTTATTTCTGAGTATCTTGTTCTTCTTGATGCAGTGGTAAATGGAATTGTTTCTTGAATTTCTCTTTCGGGTCTTTCATTGTTAGTCTATAGCAATCAACAGATTTCTGTGTATTAATTTTGTAAACTGCAACTTTACCAAATTCATTGAGTTCTAGTTGTTTTCTGGTAGCATCTTTAGGATCTTCTATGTATGGTATCATGTCATCTGCAAACAATGACAGTTTAACTTCTTTTCTAATTTGGATTCTCTTTACTTCTTTTTCTTCTCTGATTGCTGTAACTAGGACTCCCAAAACTATGTTGAATAAAAGTGGTGAGAGTGGACATCCTTGTCTTATTCCTGTTCTTTAGAGGGAATGCTTTCAGCTTTTCACCACTGAGTATGATGCTAGTTATAGGTTTGTCGTGTATGGCCTTTATTATGTTGAGATATGATCACTCTGTGCCCAATTTCTGGAGAGTTTATATCATAAACAGGTGCTGAATTTTGTCAGAAGCTTTTTCTGCATCTGTTGAGATTATCATATGGTTTTTATTCTTCAATTTGTTAATGTGGTCTATCACATTGACTGATTTTCAGATATTGAAAAGTCCTGCATCCCTAGGATGAATCCTACTTGATCATGATGCATGATCTTTTTAATGTATTGTTGAATTCATATTGCTAATATTTTGTTGAGGATTTTTGCATCTATATTCATCAGTGATATTGGCCTGAAACAGAATTTTTTGACAGCCTTCAATGACATACCTTGTGATGAGATATTCTTACTATGCACTGTATCTTTCTAATTTATTTAGGTCATTGGTCATAAAACTGACTGTGCAGTGTTTTTCAGGTTAAAATTACCTCCACACACTTCTGAACACTTTATTCTTACTATATCCCTTATTTGTGAATATAAACTCCCATAGAGAGATTAAGTTACTTATTATAGTTTATTAGTAATATGTAAAGATAGGATTTGAACACAAGTTCTCTTGACCACAAATGCCCACTACCTTTGTGTTCTCTCATCATTTATTTTGAAGAACTGTTCACCCATTTGGAGCCAGGGAAAGGAGATGTCTCATTTTTTTTCTCAGCATGCCAGTCAGGCATCCATGTTTAGGAAGTTTTCTCTGAGGTTTATCATAACCAAACTTTTAGCCTTTGTTTAGAAAATAAGATTAATATTGTGCAGCTGAAACTCTAAATTTAATATATTAAAAAGGAAAATAAAAGCCATACAAAAAGAAAATTAATGAGAGGACTATATATTATATTTTAAAGCTCATTAATTAATGTATAGCAATGATACACTAATTAAAAGTTTATTATTTATGAATGAAGATCAGTGGAAACAAATAGAAACTATAGAAATAATTCTAAAGATATCAGAATTTAGCATATGTTAAAGGAAGTACTTCAAATCAAGGTGAAAAGATTAAATTTAAAAAGTATTAGGAAAACTGGATATTCATCAAGGAAAAAGGAAAGTGAAGAGCAAGATGGGGAAGGATATTAAGAGGTACAAACTACTAGATTTAAAGTAAGATAGAAGGATGTATTACACAGCACAGGGAGTATACTTAATATTTTATAATAACTTTAAGTAGAATATAATCTATAAACATATTCAATCACTGTGTTGTACAGCTGAAACTAATATAATATTGTAAATCAACTATCCTTGACTAAAAAATATTAAACCATAAAAGTGTTTGAAGAAACCATAAAAGAATTGCTTTATAATTTTCATTGAGGAAAAACCTTCCTGACATTATAACCCAGATGCCAAAAAATATATTTTTTGACAAGTTAGCTACCAAACACAAACACACACAATTGCACAAATCATTCATAGAAAAATACACTATGAAAAAATAAAATCACAGGAAAAACTGGTAAAATATGTTTAGAACTAATGCTAGAAAAAAAGGCTAATTTCTTGATTAAAAATAGCAGTTCTTATATTGATAAGAAAAAGACCAACAAACTTAATGGAGAAAAAGACATATTTTATAGAAAATAAAATGGATGTGGGTAACAAGCATGCAGAAGCTTGCCCAACCTCACTTATAAGAGAATTGCAATTTTAAAATATACTGGAAATACTATTTTACTCTTTGGAAAATATTTTAAAACATGTTTGATCATGAATTGGTTTTCTTCCAGGATGTGGGAAAATATGAACTCTCATGGAAATGTAACTTGTTACAACCTCAGTGGAAAGTCATTAGGCAATATCTAAGAAAATCACAAACACATGTGTCCTTTGACCCAGAATTGCACTTCTGAAAAATATTAAGCATATAAACTTTGTGTATGCAAAGTGACTTGGGTACATGGTTATTTATTGTAGTTTTATATGTCAAAGCCAAAAATGGGAAATAATCCTATGTGCATCAGGATGGAAATGATTAAATATACTCAGTGTTATCTGCTGCCATAGGAGAGAATAAGAAAGTTTTTATGTATGGACATAAATTCATTTTCATGATTTAGTGATAAAAGTGTGTGTGTACACATACATATACACTCTTCTCTACATTTATTCGCATACTGTACACACAAAATTACTCTAGAACTATGTGTGAACAAATGATTCATAGTTGTTGCCTCTGTAAAAACTGGGTACTCAGGGACTGGTGTGGTGGAGTGATTTTTTAAAAATATAAACCCTTTAGTACCTATGGGATTTTGTGCCATGTGAATACATTGACTTTTAAAAAGTCAATTCTGAATTAAAAGAAAAAATAATTTGAAACTGAGCGTCAGAAGACGTGTAAGTTCTTCAGAATCCACCATTGTTGAGGTGAATCCACAAGCTCAGCCTACTTGATTCAGTTCAGTTCAGTCACTCAGTCACATCCAACTCTTTGCGATCCCATGAACTGCAGCATGCCAGGCTTCCCTGTCTATTACCAGCTCCTGGAGCTTGCTCAAACTCATGTCCATCGAGTCCGTGATGCCATCCAACCATCTCATCCTCTGTCTACTTGGTGTAAGAGCTTTTTGCTAATCCGTCTAGCCATTACGAGCAATAAAAATCATGGAGTTGCATTACTTGACTCTGTTTGATTTAGTGTATTCTTGAGCTTCTTCTTTTACCACTAGTACCTCAAGTCCTTCTGAATCAATATTTCTGATTCAAACCCTTCTTGAAAAACTGTAATATTGATTCAATTATTTATTAGTACCACTATCTGGCTTTTTTGCCAGAGCATTATTGGCTATTGGTCAGTCTATATTTTGCGTAACTTTGCAGCAGTGACTCATTCTCATGCAATCAGCTATGGCCAGGTTGTTAGTTAATTTCAGTTATATATGATTGGAATCCTTTAGAGTGTGATTGCTAAGAATTCCATTTCTCCTGCCAACCATTATCCCATGTGTTTGCTTCCTTTGCAGCAAACCTTCTCAAAAAGCAAAGAAATGAACAAACAAAACAATGTCTTGCTCGATTTCTTTCTTTTCATTGTTATTAAATCTGTTCTAGTCTCACTGCTTATCACCCAGTCACCACTGACCTTTGTCAATTGCTAAATTCAAAGAAAACAATCAGTCATTTTATTAGACTTCTCAGCTGTCTTCATTGTCAGCCTAGGATTTGGAAGTAGGGAAAGAAGAATGTATATAGAGATTATACTTCATCTGTATTGCTTGAATATTTTAGGAGAATATATGTATACATTACTTGTAAATTTTTTAACTTTAAAAACAAAATACTTTTTAAAAGTCTTACAATATTAATTTAGAGCATGGCTGCATTCAGGGATTTAATAAAATCCTGATTATTAGTCCCTCATTCTCAGTTTTACTCATGTGCTTTAATTCATTTTTATACTGTCCTTGCTTTATTGCAATGTGGCTGCCATTTACCCCAAAATTGTTATCTATTCTCAGCAGATCTGCTTTTCTCAACTAAGAGGTTCAAAAGAGTCCTGGAAATATTGCTGCTGCTGCTGCTAAGTCGCTTCAGTCATGTCCAACTCTGTGCGACCCCATAGGTGGCAGCCCACCAGGCTTCCCCGTCCCTGGGATTCTCCAGGCAAGAACACTGGAGTGGGTTGCCATTTCCTTCTCCAATGCATGAAAGTGAAAAGTGAAAATGAAGTTGCTCAGTCATGTCCGACTCTTAGCGACCCCATGGACTGCAGCCTACCAGGCTCCTCCGTCCATGGGATTCTCCAGGCAAAAGTACTGGAGTGGGTTGCCATTGCCTCCTGGAAATGAGTCTCACTGAATTATAATTGGGTAGTAACCAAGCTGGTGTGTTACTTTGATTGGTCAGGGCAGATCATAGGCTTCAGTAATACCAAATGAATTAGGAGAAACAGAGGAATAGTTTTCACCACAGGTCTGTATGCTGGCACTAGAAGAATGGTAGGATGTTTTAACTACTACCAAAACTTTAACTTCGGAGAAGGCAGTGGCGACCCACTCCAGTACTCTTGCCTGGAAAATCCCATGGACGGAGGAGCCTGATAGGCTGCAGTCCATGGAGTCGCTAAGAGTCGGACAAGACTGAGCAACTTCCCTTTCACTCTTCACTTTCATGCATTGGAGAAGGACATGGCAACCCACTCCAGTGTTCTTGCCTGGAGAATCCCAGGGACGGGGAAGCCTGGTGGGCTGCCATCTATGGGGTCGCGCAGAGTTGGACACGACTGAGGCAACTTAGCAGTAGCAGCAGCAGCAAACTTTAACTTATTTAACTTATTTTCCTTTAACTTATTCGAAGACTTACTAATGTGTGTGTTTTTCTGAACTTGTAAAATTCAGCTTAAATCAGTGTAAAAGGCATCCATCTACATTCCTACCAACTGTTTGTAAATAAATGTTATACTCTAAAGCTGTCCCCCACCTGTAAGAAACCTATTTTTTCTTATATGATTCTTAAGTATCTTCTGACAATAAATTGGCAGTGAAATGTTTAATCCCTAAGGCATCACTGGGCCAGTGAAAAGAAGTGGAACAACTTATCTACCAGCATTACTTTTTGGATAAAAATGTGAGATACTAATTTGACTGATCTTAAAGACAAAGTGTTTTAATTTTTACTTTCAAGTCAGATATGCCTAGATTTTAATCACTATGGATAAGAGAGTGATTTGGATCATTCCTCTTAATTGGTGGAAGGTATATTGACTATAAATCCCCAGCCTGTCTCACCCCAATAAACTCTACATCTGTTTATCTTAATTGAAATTGGAATAAGTGCAAAGGGATAAATGTGATGAGGAAGATAAACTGCTAGAAGCTGTTAACATTTATTATGATCATCCCTACATATTGGCCAACAGATATTTTTAGAAAAACATAGATTAATGAATGCAGGATCAGGCTGCCATAATTTAATGAAACCTATCATTTTTCTTTCCCTGTTGGTTTTATGTCAATGTGGAGGGATTTGTTTGTCAGGAGCATCTATTTATCTCATGGAGCCAGCCAAAATAATCTTGTGTGCAGTTTTTAGGCAATTTCTGCAGTAAGTCAGGTAAATAAGGTTACCAAAAATTACACCAAAAACACAAATCTATGCTGAGCACCTCTTATGTTGTAGGCCTCTGGGGTATAATAGTGGGACAAGAGAAAAACAGTCATGACCACAAGAAGTTGACAGTTTAGGACTACTGAAAAAATAAAATTAGGACAGAATGAAGCCAGCTCAGAGGACTCTTCAGTCTTACTTCAGGAAAGCATGGAAAAAATTCTTAGACAAATTGTCAATTTATATGATACACTTGCCTTTCCATCCTCAACAAGCACTGATATGATTTTATATGAACAGAATTGCTGGTGATTTCCTAGTTCCAATACGTATGGAAGTCAAACTCCTAGAAGTTTGACTACAGGAGGTAGAAAAGGAGAAAGGATCCTTAGTCAGAGCCCAGTTAACCCTAGAGTCGGTCAGAAGGGATTCTTTTGCATCTGTGCACTTATACACACACACACACCCCTCCCCCCCCCCCCCCCCCCAGATAACTTATTATAACCTCAGCCTTAGAAAGCCACAGGGTGCTAGTGAAAACAGAATAGAAAAATATTTGCTTCCTGTACAGGAATAAAATCCTTAAGTAACATTGGACTTCAGACTTCAGATCATACTATTGACATCCCCTACAACAAGCAAAGCCTAGATCTCCATTCTGTGGTTGGAAGTTGGAACATGAGGAATTTACAAAAGGAGTCACTATGTGGATGGAAGGAGTAAGACATACATTGGCAAAGAAACAATCCTTCCTTTTATTAGCTCATCTAAAACCTTTTAAAACTGAGACTTAGTGATTGGTAGTCTCCCCAAACAAACCAAAATAAAATAAAATTAAAACTTTGTATAAGGTACTGGGTGATGCACAAACTCCCTGATACTTCTCCAAAAATCCAGTCTGAGAATCCTTGCTGTAGACCTGGGGTGCTCCTCCTTCCTGAAAAGCAGAAGAATAAGGACTGGGGAAAAGAGTAGGTGAGGAAAGTAAATGGGATCAATGTTTAAACTCATATTTGTTTCAAAAATAACATAAGAATGGTGAAAAAACTTTTTCATATTAAAATACTAATTTTTAAAAAATAGTCTGTTGGGAGGTAACCAGCATATCATAAAATTCGCTTTTAATATATACCATTTAGTTTTTTTTTAAAGTATATTCAGTTGTACAAGCATCGCTAGTATTTAAACTATTTCTCTCACCCTCAAAAGAAACTCTATGCCCCTCAGCAGTCACTCCCTATTTCATCTACTCCTTAATCTCAAAAATAAATATACCTATCTACTTTCTGCCCCTTTATATTTATTCTTCTGTATATTTTTTGACATTTCATATAATGGAATAACAGAAGGCATGCATTTTTGTGCCTGGCTTCTTTCACTTATTATTTTCCAGGTTCATGCATGTTATAGGATATAGCAGTACTTCATTCCTTTTTAAGCCAAAATCATACTACAGTTTTTCAGCTGATGGGCATTTGGGTGTTTTGACTTTTGGATGATTATGAATAACACTACTTTGAATATGCATATAGAAGTTTTTGTGCGAGTGCACGTTTCAGTCCCCTTAGGTGTACAGTTAGGAGTACGATTACTGGGTCATATCATATCTGTATATGTACATTTTGAGAATATCAACCTGGGTCACCCGTGAGTTAGTCTCTATTAATTGTCTCTTACCTTGAGGATGGATCACGTTGTCCGCATTCTTCTGAATTACAATCTAAGGTATTTGTCACCCTTATAATATAGATGTAGAATACGCACTGTGTGGTTTCTATGCTATAGGACAACAACATACTGGCATATTGGGTTGAGGTCAGATTTTCATATACTTCTTTGAAGAGTATTATTTTTCAGTCAAGATTTGAATTCAGCAGGTTTTATTTGATTGGACTCAAATAGCAAAATCTAGCTCTTAAATGGTAGCTCACATCTCATTTCAGATTCCATTCGATTATCTGGAATCTGTTCTGCATATGCATAGATCAGGAATTAGCAAGACATTTAGCGAGTATTTGCATTGACTTGAAATTTACCTTTGGCCTTCTTTTTAAAAATTTGTATTGGAATATAGTTGATTTACAATGTGTTCGTTTCAGGTATATGGCAAAATAAATCAGTTATATATGTAAGTATATAAAATTTTCTTTTCCCATATAGGTTATTACAGAATATTGAATAGAGAGTGAACTTCCTGATCTTAGAGGAAATTCTTTGTTTTTCACCCACAACCAGCTGTGGGTTTGTCATATATGGTTGTTATTATGTTGATCAATTTTTTTTTTCTTTTTAAACACAGTGTACCAAGAGTTCTATCAGATGAAAAACTTTAAAGAGAAGTCATCTTGTCTGGAGTTTATCCTTGTGTCTCATCTCTATCAAGTTTGTATCTCTTTGCTTAGGGATCTCTCTCTCATGTGTATTTATGTTACTTCTAATGTATAGAAAGAGATGATTATTGCAATTGCACTAGTGCTCGAGAGGTTTTCTCTAAAACACTAGAGCACTTGGAATGTCTAATTTTCAAACATGTAAAATTGGAATTAGCTCATTTAATGTAACAGTAACAAATTCTGAAGTGAGTTTTGCATTGTGATTTGTTTTCTAACAGATTTAGAGCTATAGCTTCTTTCCTTGAAACGTCTATGGTCAGTGTTCCTAGAGGCTCTGATTTTTTGATCAAGCCACTGCAAAGCAGATTTTCTCTTGAGTTTACCTTTCTCTAATGTATCTAAATGATCTTATTCATTGTCTGTCTTTAAGTTTGTTCTTTCTCAGCAGTTTCCCGCACTTCTAGTACTTCTAGGTGTTAGTATTATGATTAATCCTAACAGTAAAGTTGTTCTAGGTTACTTGTGCCCTGGGTACCACCACTGTCCTTGTGCCCCAGGTGCAATGACTGTCCTTAGACCAACTGGCCTAAGGATGTGCTGTCACGCCCTGAATCTACACTTATTTGTTCCAATCAGGTTATATATCATTGCAGGGAGAGAAACAAATAAGTAGAAGGATCTTGCAGGGTCCCCTCAAATAAATCTTATCGGCAGTTGAGAGAGGACATCGGTGGTTGGGACTAAAGGTTGGGTGGTGGTATGCCAGGGAAAGGGTGAAGGTGTGCCTATGCAGTGATGGAAAAAGTGTTTATTCTCATTAGGTTGAGATTACAGAGGTGTATAAATTTGTTAAAAATCCACTGAATGTACACTTACAGATTGGTGAATTTTATTGTATGTAAATTATGCATTCAAAAAGTGGATTTAAGCAAAGATATCCAGAAATATTACAGATCTTAAAGAGATTAAACTATGTAAATAAGTAGTTTAAGGATAAAAATCAATGAAGCAACTGTGTCCGCCACACAGCTCTAGAACAGTAGAAACTGACTTCTGCTATAAGGACAGAGGTGTTGCCTAGATACAGCTGCAGAGCTGCTGAAACCTCTTAGGGCTGCCTGATGTTTGTTTGCTCTGAGTCTTGTTCTCCAGTCCCTTCTGTTCAGTGAAGCTTGCCAGATCCACCATATCCTTCTAATACTTTCCATTTTAGAGTTTGCCTCCATTATTCTCAACAGAAGCACCCGGATTCTCATAACAGTTTACCTTAAAGAAAACATTGTTTAGAACCAGAGCTTCAGTAGTTAACAATGAATTGCCAAATTCCCTCAACTTGCACATTCATAGATACCAGCATTAATTAATTTTTGTAAGAATTTCAGTTCTGTTTTGTGGTGTGGATAAAGAGTTATTAAGTACCAATTCAGTTTTGATTTCAGTGCTTAGTGAAGTGTTTGCAAATGGTAGGTGCTCAATATATATTTGCAGACTCTCTGAACAAGCCAAAAATATTCCTGATACAAGGGACATCAATAATCAATTAACAAGGAAGGGACAATTTAAAATACTGGGGAAGAATTCTGGTGAATAACTTAATTTTTGGAAAAAAAAAAAAGGGAAGAATTGTCAAATGAAGCCAAAAAGTAATAAAGCATTTGGACATTGTGTTTATGACTTGATTTCTTTGTTTAAACTGGGAGAAGCAGTGGCAATAGTCTTTGAATTCTTTTTCACCATCCCATTTTCTGCTTTCAAAAATTTAAGTGGCATTTCAAAATCTTCAATCTGTCATCACCGTCTTTTGTACCCTGTAGGTGTAAACAAAGCCAGTTTAGGAAGAAAACCATTATCCTCCTGAGGGTTTGGTTTTAACAAATGATAGATATAATTTCTTTTAATCATTGTCTCCTGCTCAGAATCTTGGCTCCAGACCCATGTGGTTATTCACCTTCAAACCTCCATTGCAGCACTGCTGACTCTGCATTCAAACTGTGCTGAGAAATGAGCTGCTTTGACATTTAGAGGCCTAAGGCTTCTTTTCTCTTTTCAAAAATTATGTAAGTTAGCTACAAGCGGTTTTGTCTGCTCATATGGTTTCAAAGCAGATGGTGAATTCTCACCTCAGCTGGATGGAAAGGCCCTCAAAGCATTTAGCAGTGTTTACCAGTTGAATCTTAACTGCTTGTGCTTGGGAGCCTTTGGGAACATATGATCAACAATCATGGATATCAAAATCTAATGGACAGTATCAGCTTCAAAACTAAAGCAAACCATTAACTCAGTTCCTGATTTAAAGTCACGCTACTTATCCTAGGCAGATGTAATGAAAGTTCATTTAACTGAAATTTATCAACCAGGAGACCCCTGGGACTCCCTTTCCTTGCAATTGTTTTGCATTTCCTTTGCAGGCTGTGGTAGTATGATTTCACTCTGATTGTGTTCACCAAGGTTATCTCGCCTTTAGCTTTCTTATTGCTTATATTCAACTAGAAATTAATTTAGTGTAGGAGTGTAGCTGTATGCACTTGATATCCTTCCACTTACAAGATTTGTATTTTTATCCATGTCCTGACAGCACCATTTCATAACTCTGGAGACAGGGACAGATTTTCTGTGCTGCAATGCAATCTAAAGGGTGTGACTATTTCTATAATAAATATATACCTGATGTACACCATATTTTTTGCACAATCAATGTTCTTAGTGAGCAAAAGAAAAATACATTGTAACTTCACCTCTTCCCTCATTCTTAATTATAACAGGCACTGCTGCTGCTGCTGCTGCTGCTAAGTTGCTTCAGTCGTGTCCGACTCTGGGGCACTAATAGGGGTGTATTATCAATATAATCAGTCACCAATAAAGTAAGCAGTGTAATTTCTATTTAAGGTTTTATTTTGGTGTTTTGGTACTTACTTGAAGCAAATCAGGACCACGTGGTACCTGCGTTGGTCTGTAGTCACACTGGTGATCTGTTGCCTTTTTTTTTTTTTTTTTTTAAATAATGAGGACATGAATTCTTAAATGAGAAGATGTTTATGTCTAGAGTTGGCAAAGCCCCATAGTTCGTGGCTTTAGAATGTTTCTAACAAGTTTATGTTTAAAGATTGTCTTCTAAGGACAACAGCAGAGTGGATATAGAAGGATTATGCCGAGAAGTTCCGGAAATGCTATTAGAATGCTGTCTCTACCGTGGTAGAACATCTGTCTTAACGTGCTATAGGTCTTTCACACACAGTTGTATAAATGACCTGTTATAGACTGATCTAAAAAATAAAAGATTTAATACTAAAAATGTATCACTATCAAAAGCAAAGATTAATGAGGAAAATTGTATTCATTCCACAAATGGAAAATGTTCAGTTTTCCTCTCAATCAGCTTATCATTATTTGATATGGCTGCCCATTCTCCTTTTTAACATGAATTCTTCCCTTGGCCTCTTAAGACACCATTATGCTCATTGAACGGTTACTTGTTAGTCTTCTGCACTTGTTTTTCCTTTTCTTCTCAACTTACTACCAATTAAAATATCCAGGATTCAGCCCTTGGGTGTCTCTTTCCTGTCTATACCTATTCTCTTTGTGATCTCTAGTAAATATTCAGTTGTGAATTCCGTATGTGTGTTGAAAACATTCAAATTTCTTTTATGAACCTCTTTTATGACCTTCAGGAGTTTTTATTAAGTTACTTACTAAAAACTTCTTCTTAGATGTTCAATAAGTATCTCATATTAAATCTTTCCCATGGTGAACTCATGATCACCGCACTTAACCTTGAATCTGCTAATCTCTTAGACTCCCTAATCTCAATAAATGTCACATTGCCATTTACTCAGTTATTGAAACAAAGCCTTGAAATCACTCTTGACCTCTTTAATGTTAGAGCGTACGTTCAAATAATCAGTTAACCCTTGTTAGTTCTTTGGTTCCAGTTTTTCTTTTGAATTGAATGACTTTCTCATTTCCTTCAGTGTTAACACTCTAACCGAAACCACCATTATTTCCTACCCAGCTTACAATGGTCACACTACTTGCATTCTTGCCCGCCAATTCTCCAGACAGCAGCCAGAGGAAATTTTAAATAATGTAAATCTGATCCTGTCATTCCACTACTCAAACACTAAAAAGTCTTCCAATATTTCTTAGAACAAAACTCAAATTCACCATGCTTATAATACACACACACACACACACACACACTGGACATGACCCATAACCAACCTCATTTCTTACAAACCTTCTTCTTTCTTTCTCTATGCTAGTCATGTGTCTCTCCTTGGACTTCAGAAAGTTTCCACCTGAGAGCCTTTGTTTTCTCTATTTCCTTTGTCTAGAATGTTTTGCCTCACATATAATCATGGGTCATTCCTCATTGCCTTGAGGTAGGTACTCAAGTATTCTTCTCCTCAGAAGAGTCTGCCTTGAAACTCTATTTGAAATGATCTACCACCCCATCACATTATCCCTCTCATTCCCTTATATTTCTTAACAATAGTCATTTCCTAGTATATTTTTGGTATATGTACTTAGGCACATATAGTAGGTATTATATCATTTATGTATGTATTATTGGATTTCCTTGCTAGAATTTAACATCTTTGAAGGCATGGACATTATCACCAGTGTTGCTTTAGTTGCTAACTTGCATCCAAGTCTTTGGGCTTCCCTCATAGCTCGGTTGGTAAAGAATCTGCCTGCAATGCACGAGACCTTGGTTTGGTTCCTGGGTCAGGAGGATCTCCTGGAGAAGGGATAGGCTACCCACTCCAGTATTCTTGGGCTTCCCTGGTGGCTCAGCTGGTAAAGAATCTGCCCGCCATGCAGGAGACCTGAGTTCGATCCCTGGGTGGGGAAGACCCCCTGGAGAAGGGAAACGCTCCCCACTCCAGTGTTCTGGCCTGGAGAATTCCATGGACTGTGTAGTCTGTGGGGTCTCAAGGAGTCAGACACGGCTGAGTGACCATCTTCTTTTCTGACTCCATGGACTCCCTGCCAGGCTCCTCTGTCCATGGGATTCCCCAGGCAAAAATATAGGAGTGAGATGCCATTTCTTTCTCTAGGGGATCTTCTTGACCCAGTAATCAAACCTGTTTCTCCTGCATTGGCAGGCAGATTCTTTCCTATTGAGCCACCAGGAAAGTCCAAGGACATTATCGTTTCTGTTCATTTCTATCCCCAGTACCAAGAATTGTGCCTGACCTATAGCAGATATTGTATAAGTAATCATTGAATGAATTTAATGCAAAAACATGGAGTTGAGACTACTACAGTTATTGTCTACTAGGCAGAGCCTTCAAGTGACCATGCAGAGGTACTTTTCATGCTGAGGAAAGTGCCCTCTGGCCTTTAGCAGAGTTTTCACATTGCTACCAACTGTTGATTCACCTACCTGGAAGAGCATTCTCTAATGAAACTTCCTGTGATAATGTAAATGTTCTATACTACCAATTATAGTAGCTACTAGAGGCTTTCCTAGTGGCTCAGGGGTAAAGAACCCACCTGCCAATGCAGGAGACATGGGTTTGATCCCTGGGTTGGGAAGATCCCCTGGAGAAGGAAATGGCAACCCACTCCAGTATTCTTGCCTGGGAAATCCCATGCACAGAGAAGCCTGGTGGCCTGTAGTCCATGAACTATATAGCCTGGTAGGCTGTAGTCCATGGAGTCACCAGAGTTGGACACAAGTTAGTGACTAAACACCATCACCAACAACAAAGCCACTGTCTTTGCACTTGAACTATGGCTAGTACAGCTGAAGAAGTGAATTTTTAATTAATTTTAATTTTTCAAGTTTAAATAACCATATTTACTACTAAATTGGATAGTGCAGGTCTAGATAATAGGAGGCAAGTGATTGCCTGCCTTAAACAACCTTGAGCTAGGTCTTTTTCAGTAAATGTTAAATGAACCTAAATTTCCTGGTTCCATTTTCTTATTCTTTGCAGCTTGTGTGTGTTTAGCTCATACTCTCAATACAAAAAGAGAAAATGGAAAATATCTCTTTTTAAATGTGCTCAGAGCAGAAGGCCAGTTCCCCAGCATGAGATAGATGCTGTTGGCAGAAGGCTTCCTTGCAAATGCGGATTAAGCAAGAAAACACAGGGCACAATTGCTTTCAGTGGAGCCAGTCAGCAAAGCCATGGGTTTTTGTAGATTCCCACTTAATTATACATTGCTTTCTTCCTCTACAGCCAGTGCTGATTTGAATCTGTGGATATGCCTGCATTTACTGAGCAGCCAGAAAAGGATATACAAAACTGAATATTTATTTAACATCTCCCTTATAATAGTACACAGTTTCCAAAATTTGATACAATATAATTTAAAATATATGACCCTTACAGCTAGGGGCTAATAATTATATCACAAATGGTTCCACTCCATCCCCTGATAAAAAATAAATTAAAAACCAATCTTAAAAACATGTACAATGAATGGAAAAGGAGAAAACAATATCTATATAAATCATCTTCATGTAGAGTGAACACAGGGGAGAGAAAAGACACATGCTTCTCTTTAAGTCCTCTTTTTCCATCCAACCTCCTACAGCCTGATCTGCCTCCTGAAGAAACAAGTCAGAGGCTGTCCCAGAGTGGTAGAGTAAATTGTCTGATATCCTAACTTTCTCCTTTGAAATCAAGCTGATCTAGCATTTACCAGATGACTACCCTACAGTACGCAGTGTTTCTCAACCTCAGCACTATTGACAATTTGGAATGGATAATTTTTTGTGGTGAAGCGCTGTCCTGTGCATGGTAGGATGTCTAGCAGACTCTCCCTAACAGATGTGAAGAGCAGCCACCCTCTAACTTCCAGTGTGATTACCAAAACTATCTCCAGATACTGCCAAATATCCCCACAGGTCAAAATCACCCCCAATGGAGAACCAATGAGGAATAAAGTTAGGACATCAAAGCCTATTCTTTTCCTGTCTTTACCTGGACTTTGACCTTTTAAGCTTCAGCTGTTCTCAATCCCATGTTATTCTCTTGGACCTGAAAATGTCTTTTCTTTAATTGTTTGACCTTAGCCTCAGTTTTGGACTTGCATACTGATATTGCCTTTCTTAAAAACCTTAATTGATCACCTTTTCCTCAAGATTTAACCAACAGATACGTTTGCAGGACTTGTCCTTAGTGTGGCCTTTCCTAATTTGTGTCTCTTAACAGATCTGCTTGAGATACCGAAGCCAGACTTTATAATCCTCTGGAAGGAAACTGATCTAATTGCTGCCGACCTCAGTTCTAGTTTCAGCTGGTTATTAGCTTGTTGTTTCCTTAATTACTTTATGTCAATTAATAAATTGAGGCCCACAGAATTTATCTTCAAAAAGGAATTTCCATTCTAATTGCCTCAAAGGTTTACAAATTCTAGATAAGATAGCCAATATTAATGACCCAGCAAGCCCACTGCTGGGCATACACACCGAGGAAACTAGAATTGAAAGAGACACGTGTACCCCAATGTTCATTGCAGCACTGTTTATAATAGCCAGGACATGGAAGCAACCTAGATGTCCATCAGCAGATGAATGGATAAGAAAGCTGTGGTACATATACACAATGGAGTATTACTCAGCCATCAGAAAGAATACATTTGAATCAATTCTAATGAGGTGGATGAAACTGGAGCCTATTATACAGTGTGAAGTAAGCCAGAAAGAAAAACACCAATACAGTATACTAACACATATATATGGAATTTAGAAAGGTGGTAATGATAACCCTGTATGCGAGACAGCAAAAGAGACGCAGATGTACAGAACAGACTTTTGGACTCTGTGGGAGAGGGAGAGGGCGGGATGATTTGGGAGAATGACATTGAAACATGTATAATATCATATAAGAAACAAATCGCCAGTCTAGGTTCGACGCAGGATACAGGATGCTTGGGGCTGGTGCACGGGGATAACCCAGAGGGATGGTATGGGGAGGGAAGCGGGAGGGGGGTTTCAGGAGTGGGAACTTATGTACACCCGTGGTGGATTCATGTCAATGTATGGCAAAACCAACACAGTATTGTAAAGTAAAATAATAATAATAATAATAATAATAAAAAGTGTTTTGGGAAGATTTTTAAAAAGAAACTTTTCCCGCAAATACAACTGAGTATAATGGTAGCAATGTTCCTTACTCCATGGAAGCTTATAGCAAGGTAAAGGTAGATGAACTGGCAGCTCTCAAACATACTGCTATAGCAATATACATTTTAAAGTGGACATGAACTTGCTCCCATCTTTTCTCACATTGTGACAGTGTGCTAAAATTCTATAGAATGGAAATTGAGGAGTTCCTGTTTTACTGCTATGGCAGTGCTAAGCTGATCTGGCAAAATTCAACTTACCAACCCAAGTACCAAAGTCAAACAGGATTTGTGGACCACATCAGGGAGAAAACTCTTTTGGGTGCCCATATAGCTCTCCCAAAGAAGTGTGAGCTCCATACTTGGTGCTGGATTTTAAATGACTGCAAACCCCTCTCTCTTGTCTTCTTCACTCCCTCAGCCTCTAAACATGGAGGAATGCTCCTATTTCTTATCCTGATTATGGGATATAAAATGAGAAATGCTTAGTAAAGCATCTTGGGGCTTATTCCAACACATGGTTGTGCGATGGCTTCCCAAGTGGGCATAACGTATTTCCCTCTTGCGGGAGTCACCACACGCTCACCCCTAGCCTTTACAGCTGTTCCACTAGAGCCCTGCGCGTGATATGTTTGTGTGCTTCTGCATCTACTTATATTGGCACACTCAGAACTGAGGTTCATTTAGGCATTTTGGGACTGCAGAAACCAGATCAGGCCTTCCTAGAACACATTGGTGATTTTATTTAAAAAAAGAAAGAGGAAAAGCTGACTTCCGTTTTCATGTGAATGCTGTTTGAGAAGTACCTCCTGGAACAACTGCAATATAAAGTGGAATTAGACTTCTCCACTCAAGAGACTGAAGAGACGCCGCTAGCAAAGCAGGAAAAGTAAACGCTGCAAGTCATGTCTGAGCTTGCCAAGAGGCTGAGCCTTTATTTTAGGATTGTTACCCACCTTCTTTTACCCAATTTGGTAATGAAATATCTGCATAGTATTCAGACGAGTCATCTTTAGGAATGTGATCATTGAAGTTAAACAAGCAAGGGGAAATAGGTCAAAAGATAGTGCATATAGTTAAAAATAGCCACCACAGAAAATGTGTTTGTATTTGGCATCGTGCCTTTTCACATTCACTTTAATTGGCCATTTGGCTCACTGTACAAAGCAGACAGATATTCACACCTCTGGGACATGGGGGTTATGGTCCTCTGCTGGCTGCTCCAAACCACACAAATTGGAGACTAAGGCAATTATTTCTGCAACTGATGCTGAAATTGTTTTCCTTTCATATCAATAGTCTATTTCCAATGTGAAAAATAACAATCACCCCTTCTCTGACAATCACTATTTGCAGAGCAACTCTTCTCTGTTAAAGGTCCTCCCCGCCCCACTCTCTAGATCCCTTCCTGCGTGGTGTCAGATGATGCTACATGTCTAACCTTCTATTATACTCTGGCTGAGCTAACACAGCTGGATTCTCAGTCAACTATGAAGTTTAACTTGGTAACTTCAAATCTGTTCTGTAAATTCCAGCAATAGCTGATTGGCCAGAATTTCAATATTTTGAAAATTGAAGTATAGTTGATTTACCTTGCCCTGTTAATTACTGCTATACATACAGCAATGTGTGTATATATACATACATACATATATATATATAGCATTCTTTTAAAATATTTTCTCCATTATGGTTTACCACAGGATACTGAATATAGTTCCCTGTGCTATACAGTAGGACCTTGTTGTTTAACTATTCCATATACAAAAGGTTACGTCTGCTAACTGCAACCTCCCACTCCATCCCCCTGACAAACCCTCCCCCTTGGCAGCTGCTAGTCTATGTTCTATGTCTGTGTCTCTGATTGTGTTTCATGGATAGGCTCATTTCTGTCATGTTTCAGATTCTACATGTAAGTGCTATCATATGGTATTTCTCTTTTTCTTTCTAAGTTATTTCACTTGGTATTATGATCTCTAGTTGTGTCCATGTTTCTGCAAATGGCATTATTTTGTTCTTTATTATGGCTGAGTAGTATTCCGTTGTATATATGCACCACACCTTCTTTATCCACTCCTCTGTCGATGGATGTTTAGGTTGTTTCCATGTCTTGGCTATTGTGAATATTACTGCTTTGAACTTAGGGGGTGCATGTGTCTTTTTGAATTATAGTTTTGTCTGGATATATGCCCAGAAGTCGGATTGCTGGTCCATATGGTAATTCTGTTCTTAGTTCAGAATTTCAGTATCAATGCCCATGTTAAGTCTCAGTGATTTACCTTAGAAAATGTAAAAGCCATCACATCAACTCTTTTCTTTCAAAAGAATGTTCTTGTATATTTTTGGTCCCTCTTGTGTATTCCACAATTTATTTTAAGTATAGAGCCACAAACTTTACCAATGGCTGAGGAAACTGTGTAACTGTGTACTTATGACTAGACAAGTGCATAAAAAACAAGTTCATACTGTTTTTAAATTTAGAGTTTATATATAATTTTATAAAATAATTTTATATTAGAGTTTTGAACTCAGGAAATAAAGGATTTTATTTTGCTTGTTGCAGAGTCATAAAGCAGCACATGCTTAAGTAATATGCAGAGAACAGCACTGTTTGAGGGAAATTATCTATGATAACCAGTGAATAGAGCTTATGATGGACTAGGAATTTGGGGGCTTTAAAAAAATTATTTCAGAGAACATTCTGGCATCTGTCCAAAAGGACATGGCCGTTCTAAGGATAGCTGCCGGGTGTCAGTTTTTTAAATTACTAAACTCTCCCTCTGGATACCTTCTCTACTTCTCTGGAGATAACATTAGGCCATAGCCTTATATCTTTGAAAACACATTTCATAGCATCTCGATCTGTGAGTTGTTATCATCTCCTAACTAGCTACTTAGTATTACTGGATCTCATGGAATGAGGTAGTAGGACCCAGTCACCAGTAATCACTAATGGGTTTTGAAAAGGAAAAACTCCTAACTTGGGGATGATCTGAGGAGGACCATTGTAAAACTAAGAGTGGAATAACAAAATGAAGAAAAAACAAAACAAGCCATCTGCTGGTCTGTTGGGTTTCTTGTTTGGAAACAGGAACTACCTTGAGAATTTATACTCTAATAAATATTTTAAAAAATTAGAACTTGCATTTTTAAGGGACAAAGATAATGTATGAGTATAAATGATGTTCTATTCCTCCTACTTAAAGTAGATAATTTGTTTACAAGGCATTTCTGAATTTCTGTGCCACTAGAGATCCTGAAAATGGGTGGCTTTTCTGGTTATGTCCACTTTTCTCAGTTATTTCACACATTTTCTTATAATACAGGCTTAAATTGATTTGGTTGTTCTTGGTTATCCTAAAACCAATTTTGACCAATTTTTCATTATAGTGGCCTATTTTTCCAGTATTTAATAAAATTACAGTTGATTCATATGGTAAGAAAAACTTAAATAAATGAAGGAAATATGAAATATAGAGAATGCTAAACTTTCAAGTAGAATGTGATATGGCTAATCTTTCAAAGAGAAGCAGTTGCAGAGTTTACATAGATATTGCAAACTTTTATGAGTTTTGAATCATAAACTAACTGTGTAAAAGCACTCTTCTCAGGAGAATCCACTAACCATTAATGGTCTGGGAGGGAATGCTTAGTCAGAAATGCTGTTTTAAGACTGACTATACCATATTGGCTTCCCTAGTGGCTCAGATGGTGAAGCGTCTGCCTACAGTGCAGGAGACCCGGGTTCAATCCCTGGGTTGGGAAGATCTCCTGGAGAAAGAAATGGCAACCCACTCCGGTATTCTTGCCTGGAAAATCCCATGGACGGAAGAGCCTGGTAGGCTACAGTCCATGGGGTCGCAAAGAGTCGGACACGACTGAGCAACTTCACTTTCATAAAGATACCATATTGGCTCAGAGTATAACTAATAATGACTAAGAATATGACTTGTTTGGACACTGCTTAGGCTGCAGGATTGAGAGCAAAGATAGTGAATTGCACTTTGTGAGGAAAACCAAGATATTCAAGAGATAAAGTATAGGTTGGAATCAAATAAGCAACTAAAAATAATTGTATTGACATCATTAATATACTAAATAGCTAATATTACTGGCTGGACTTCCCTGGTGGTTCAGTAGTAAAGAACCCACCTGCCAATGTAAGAAACATGGTTTCAATCCTTGGGCTGGGAAGATCCCCTGGAGGAGGAAATGGCAACCCGCTCCAGTATTCTTGCCTGAGAAATCCCATGGACAGAGAAGCCTGGTGGATTACAGTCCCTGGGGCTGCACATTAAGAGTCAAACACAAATTAATGACTAAACAACAAAAACAACAACATTATTGACTACGTTGTCTATGCTAGGTACTGTGCTACGTTACGGAATTATCACCATACATTCTACAAATTAGTTCCTTTTTCACTATCCAAATTTTATACAGAAAAGAACTAAGTTGTAGAATGTACTTAGGTTTGAACTTATAGGCTTTAAGTTCTTATGTGCTGTGCTGTGGTCAGTCACGTCTGACTCTTTGTGACCCCATGGACTGTAGCCTGCCAGTGTCCTCTGTCCATGAGATTCTCCAGGCAAGAATATTACAGTGGGTTGCCATGCCCTCCTCCAGGGGATTTTCCCAACCCAGTGAGCCCACGTCTCCTAAATTGCAGATGAATTCTTAACTGCTGAGTCACGGAGAAACCCTGTAAGTTCCTATAAGGGATCCAGATATGTGTGTGTGTGTGTGTGTGTGTGCACTTAGTTGCTCATTTGTGTCTGACTCTTTACAACCTCATAGACTGTAGCCCACCAGGCTCCTCTGTCCATGGGATTCTCCAGGCAAGAATACTGGCACAGGTAGCCATGCCCTCCTCCAGGGGATCTTCTGGAGGCACCAGTAGGCAATCTGAAATAAGAGATAGAACCTCAGGAGAAAACATCAGGTTTGAAGATACAGTAAGGGAGCTATTAAATTATAAATTATCATTCAGGTCACAGAAGTAACTGCTAAACAGTTTTATGCCACTGGATAATAAAAGAAAATAGGATGGGAAATTATCTTCGGATTTGATTATTAGTAATTATAATAAAAACTGTAAGAGTGGAAGGAACACAAGCTATATTGTACTGAACTAAAAATGAAGTATATACTCTTCAACTAAAAAAGGAGAGATGTTTACCAACTAAAAAAGGACAGAAATAAAGTGATTACTATCTGTTTTTAATAAAATATGACTCTGGAAAAAGAGATTTCAAATAGACACTTTTGACTGATAGTATGTTTCAAGTGCCATCAAATCAATTTTTGTTAACCAAAGGTCTTCAATAACTTGTAAAAGTAGTAGAAATACAGAATTAAGGAATTATTATTTAAAATTGAGCTGATTCTTGCATCTGTCTCATGTTAGTTTAGGAAATTCTTATCACTGAACAACCCCATGATGAAATGAATTATTAGCAGACTCTGGATTCTTTATACCTAGATCCTAACCAAAACAGTTATGAATTCCCCAAATCAGATTATTACAGTGAGTAGTGACAGATGGAAATTTGAAGAACTATGTTTATTAGATAGAGATCATCACTTGAAAATCTCATTATTTATGAGAAATTACCCCTTTATTTGTTTGCCTTGTTGAGTTTATGACAGTCTCAATTTTAGTCATTTTGAGATTCAAGTACTAAACAATACTGTAATCATATTAGAAAATGATAATTCTTTCTCTAATGCCTAATAGACAATGGCAGAGCAAAAAATAAACAGCAATTCAAAACCCAGTAGGAAATTTTATATATCCTACAGAATAAAAGGAGACTTATAAAGTTATATTTCACTCATCACTGGCAATATAACTCTAAAGATAAAAATCACATGAAAGTGTTCTGCAACTATCTCATTTTGTAATGGGCACTGGCATGTGTTTAGTACAGTCCGTTCTTTCCTGGTTCTCTGGTAAATGAAAGTAACACAAATTACCACTGAAAGTTTATAACAGGGAAGAATAAGACCTAATGAATGGAGTAGCAAAATAATAATGAAATAATATTAGATTTAGGAACCCAAGATTATTTCTTTGGATATTAAAATCTCTTGGTCCTATAACTTTCCTTAAGAAGGTTTTACAAAATTGATCAAAACCCCCATAAAAATAGTTCCCATCATCCAATCCATAAGTATGTTTTGCCCATCTAAAAAATACTGAAATAAGTTTTTTTGCCCATAATCTTTTGATCTTTGCATAGCCACTGCTTTCATAATCAAACCACTTGGAACTAACAAAGCTGAAAGTTGTTTCTACTATAAGCCTTCATCTTTTTAAAAAGCTTTTTCATTCTTATCTAGCAATGACAAATCATTTGATGCTCTGTGTATAGAGCTTATCAGAGATGTTAGCTGTTGCAGAATGTAATATGTCAGCCAGTTTGAGTCTGATAGACTCTCTAGAAATGAACAGGCCAGAGGTGAATGACAGTTTTTACTTTTCCTTCAGTGTCAAGCCACACTTTCAATCAGTTTTGTTTTTCAATCACCACTGACAAATTTCTACTTTCCACCTTAGTTTTCAGTACTAATAAAAACCCCAGACCCAACTCTACTGAGTGAAGTCTTCTTTCCTGATCACCTAAAGTCATAACTTTCCTTCTAGAAATGCCAAGGGCAATTAAAACTTTTTTTTTACCCTTTCTCAAAAGTTTATGATACATTATTCACTTAGTCAATACCTATTTATCAGTTTTCTTCTCAATTTGGAAGCTACAGTAGTGAATCAAACAGAAAGCCCCCTGCTGTTACATTGCTTGTAGTCTAGTGGAGAAGGCAGTCAAAAAGCAACTTATTAAAGAAAAGGGTGATGGTAAAAGGAAAAGTGCAGGATACTGCTGACTGCCTCATCAGGAGGTTCCAAGGTGGTCTGTGGGATCAGAAACACCTCCTGGAAGAAATGAAGGTTTAAGGTAGAATCTGAAATGACAGGAGTCAACTAGGAGAAGGAAGGCAGAGGGCTAAGGAGAACTACCCAGGTAGAAGAAATAGCATGTAAAAATACCCAAGGTTGAACATTTCTCCCCGCTAAGTATATGGGCCTCTCTTCTCAACTAAATTGAGGTTTTGTGGGCAAGAAGGCAAGAGCCATTTTATACTTTGTGTCTCTTACACATTTTGGAATAATGCCTCACAATTAATAAACCTAATGGTTGTTTACTAACTGCTGCAGAGTCAGACAGGACTTAGCTACTGAACAACAGCAACAAACTGATGCAGAATAAGAGCATACAGAATTACAAAGGTGTGACAGCCATGACTCTATCTAAAACTATACTGCAAAGCTACAGCAATCCAAATAATCTGTGCTGGCCCAACGTAGACACACAGATCAATGAAACAGAATGGAGAGCCCAGGCATGAATCTACCCTCATATGATCAATTAATCTATAACAGAAGAGGCAAGAATATAAAATGGGGAAAAGATAACCTCTTCAGTAAATGGTGCTGGAAAAACTGGACAGGTATAGCAAGACAGTCAAACCAGGCTGCTTTCTCATGCATTTACAAAAATAAACTCAAAATGGATTAAAGACTTAAATGTAACAGATGAAGCCATAGCACTTCTAGAAGAAAACAGAAGTGGTGCCCTCTTTGACATCTGTCTTAGCAATGTCTGCTTTGACATCTGTCTTAGCAATACTGTTTGAATGTATCTCCTCAGGCAAGAAAAAAAAAAAGCAAAAACAAACAAGACTACATCAAACTAAAAAGCTTTTCCACAGTGAAGGAAGCTATCAGTAAACGAAAAGGCCATGAACTGAATGGGAGAAGATATTTGCCAATAATATACAGAATAATACCTGTTAATATCCAAAATATACAAAGAACTCATACAACTGAAGATCAACAAAACTGACAACCATATTTTATTTTATTTATTTTTTTTTTGATTTATTTATTTATTTATTTATTTATTTTTTTATTTAATTATTTTTTTTATTTTTTTTAATTTTAAAATCTTTAATTCTTACATGTGTTCCCAAACATGAACCCCCCTCCCACCTCCCTCCCCATAACATCTCTGTGGGTCATCCCCATGCACCAGCCCCAAGCATGCTGTATCCTGCGTCAGACATAGACTAGCGATTCAATTCTTACATGATAGTATACATGATAGAATGCCATTCTCCCATATCATCCCACCCTCTCCCTCTCCCTCTGAGTCCAAAAGTCCGTTATAGACAGCTGCGTCTTTTTCCTGTCTTGCATACAGGGTCGTCATTGCCATCTTTCTAAATTCCGTATATATGTGTTAGTATACTGTATTGGTGTTTTTCTTTCTGGCTTACTTCACTCTGTATAATCGGCTCCAGTTTCGTCCATCTCATCAGAACTGATTCAAATGAATTCTTTTTAACGGCTGAGTAATACTCCATTGTGTATATGTACCACAGCTTTCTTATCCATTCATCTGCTGATGGACATCTACGTTGTTTCCATGTCCTGGCTATTATAAACAGTGCTGCGATGAACATTGGGGTACATGTGTCTCTTTCAATTCTGGTTTCCTCGGTGTGTATGCCCAGCAGTGGGATTGCTGGGTCATAAGGGAGTTCTATTTGCAATTTTTTAAGGAATCTCCACACTGTTCTCCATAGTGGCTGTACTAGTTTGCATTCCCACCAACAGTGTAGGAGGGTTCCCTTTTCTCCACACCCTCTCCAGCATTTATTGCTTGCAGATTTTTGGATCGCAGCCATTCTGACTGGTGTGAAGTGGTACCTCATTGTGGTTTTGATTTGCATTTCTCTGATAATGAGTGATGTTGAGCATCTTTTCATGTGTTTGTTAGCCATCCGTATGTCTTCTTTGGAGATGTGTCTATTTAGTTCTTTGGCCCATTTTTTGATTTGGTCATTTATTTTTCTGGAATTGAGCTGCATAAGTTGCTTGTATATTTTTGAGATTAGTTGTTTGTCAGTTGCTTCATTTGCTATTATTTTCTCCCATTCAGAAGGCTGTCTTTTCACCTTGCTGATATTTTCCTTTGTTGTGCAGAAGCTTTTGATTTTAATTAGATCCCATTTGTTTATTTTTGCTTTTATTTCCAGAATTCTAGGGGGTGGATCATAGAGGATCCTGCTGTGATTTATGTCTGAGAGTCTTTTGCCTATGTTCTCCTCTAGGAGTTTTATAGTTTCTGGTCTTACATTTAGATCTTTAATCCATTTTGAGTTTATTTTTGTGTGTGGTGTTAGAAAGTGATCTAGTTTCATTCTTTTACAAGTGGTTGACCAGTTTTCCCAGCACCACTTGTTAAAGAGATTGTCTTTACTCCATTGTATATTCTTGCCTCCTTTGTCAAAGATAAGGTGTCCATATGTGTGTGGATTTATCTCTGGGCTTTCTATTTTGTTCCATTGATCTATATGTCTGTCTTTGTGCCAGTACCATACTGTTTTGATGACTGTGGCTTTGTAGTAGAGCTTGAAGTCAGGCAAGTTGATTCCTCCAGTTCCATTCTTCTTTCTCAAGATTGCTTTGGCAATTCGAGGTTTTTTGTATTTCCATACAAATCTTGAAATTATTTGTTCTAGTTCTGTGAAAAATATGGCTGGTAGTTTGATAGGGATTGCATTGAATTTGTAAATTGCTTTGGGTAGTATACTCATTTTCACTATATTGATTCTTCCGATCCATGAACATGGTATATTTCTCCATCTATTAGTGTCCTTTTTGATTTCTTTCATCAGTGTTTTATAGTTTTCTGTATATAGGTCTTTAGTTTCTTTGGGTAGATATATTCCTAAGTATTTTATTCTTTTCGTTGCAATGGTGAATGGAATTGTTTCCTTAATTGCTTTTTCTACTTTCTCATTATTGGTGTATAGGAATGCAAGGGATTTCTGTGTGTTGATTTTATATCCTGCAACTTTACTATATTCATTGATGAGCTCTAGTAATTTTCTGGTGGAGTCTTTAGGGTTTTCTATGTAGAGGATCATGTCATCTGCAAACAGTGAGAGTTTTACTTCTTCTTTTCCAATTTGGATTCCTTTTATTTCTTTTTCTGCTCTGATTGCTGTGGCCAAAACTTCCAGAACTATGTTGAATAGTAGCGGTGAAAGTGGACACCCTTGTCTTGTTCCTGACTTTAGGGGAAATGCTTTCAATTTTTCACCATTGAGGATAATGTTTGCTGTGGGTTTGTCATATATAGCTTTTATTATGTTGAGGTATGTTCCTTCTATTCCTGCTTTCTGGAGAGTTTTAATCATAAATGGATGTTGAATTTTGTCAAAGGCCTTCTCTGCATCTATTGAGATAATCATATGGTTTTTATTTTTCAGTTTGTTAATGTGGTGAATTACATTGATTGATTTGCGGATATTGAAGAATCCTTGCATCCCTGGGATAAAGCCCACTTGGTCATGGTGTATGATCTTTTTAATGTGTTGTTGGATTCTGATTGCTAGAATTTTGTTGAGGATTTTTGCATCTATGTTCATCAGTGATATTGGCCTGTAGTTTTCTTTTTTTGTGACATCTTTGTCAGGTTTTGGTATTAGGGTGATGGTGGCCTCATAGAATGAGTTTGGAAGTTTACCTTCCTCTGCAATTTTCTGGAAGAGTTTGAGTAGGATAGGTGTTAGCTCTTCTTGAAATTTTTGGTAGAATTCAGCTGTGAAGCCGTCTGGACCTGGGCTTTTGTTTCCTGGAAGATTTCTGATTACAGTTTCAATTTCCGTGCTTGTGATGGGTCTGTTAAGATTTTCTATTTCTTCCTGGTTCAGTTTTGGAAAATTGTACTTTTCTAAGAATTTGTCCATTTCTTCCATGTTGTCCATTTTATTGGCATACAACTGCTGATAGTAGTCTCTTATGATCCTTTGTATTTCTGTGTTGTCTGTTGTGATCTCTCCATTTTCATTTCTAATTTTATTGATTTGATTTTTCTCTCTTTGCTTCTTGATGAGTCTGGCTAATGGTTTGTCAATTTTATTTATCCTTTCAAAGAACCAGCTTTTGGCTTTGTTGATTTTTGCTATGGTCTCTTTTGTTTCTTTTGCATTTATTTCTGCCCTAATTTTTAAGATTTCTTTCCTTCTACTAACTCTGGGGTTCTCCAATTCTTCCTTTTCTAGTTGCTTTAGTTGTAGAGTTAGGTTATTTATTTGACTTTTTTCTTGTTTCTTGAGGTATGCCTGTATTGCTATGAACTTTCCTCTTAGCACTGCTTTTATAGTGTCCCACAGGTTTTGGGTTGTTGTGTTTTCATTTTCATTAGTTTCTATGCATATTTTGATTTCTTTTTTGATTTCTTCTATGATTTGTTGGTTATTCAGAAGTGTGTTGTTCAACCTCCATATGTTGGAATTTTTAGTAGTTTTTCTCCTGTAATTGAGATCTAATCTTAATGCATTATGGTCAGAAAAGATGCTTGGAATGATTTCGATTTTTTTGAATTTATCAAGTTTAGATTTATGGCCCAGGATGTGATCTATCCTGGAGAAGGTTCCATGAGCACTTGAGAAAAAGGTGAAATTCATTGTTTTGGGGTGAAATGTCCTATAGATATCAATTAGGTCTAATTGATCTAATGTATCATTTAAAGTTTGCGTTTCTTTGTTAATTTTCTGTTTAGTTGATCTGTCCATAGGTGTGAGTGGGGTATTAAAGTCTCCCACTATTATTGTGTTATTGTTGATTTCCCCTTTCATACTTGTTAGCATTTGTCTTACATATTGCGGTGCTCCTATGTTGGGTGCATATATATTTATAATTGTTATATCTTCTTCTTGGATTGATCCTTTGATCATTATGTAGTGGCCTTCTTTGTCTCTTTTCACAGCCTTTGTTTTAAAGTCTATTTTATCGGATATGAGTATTGCCACTCCTGCTTTCTTTTGGTCTCTATTTGCCTGGTATATCTTTTTCCAGCCCTTCACTTTCAGTCTGTATGTGTCCCTTGTTTTGAAGTGGGTCTCTTGTAAGCAGCATATAGAGGGGTCTTGTTTTTGTATCCATTCGGCCAGTCTTTGCCTTTTGGTTGGGGCGTTCAACCCATTTACGTTTAAGGTAATTATTGATAAGTATGATCCCGTTATCATTTACTTTATTGTTTTGGGTTCGGGTTTATACACCCTTTTCGTGTTTCCTGTCTAGAGAATATCCTTTAGAATTTGTTGGAGAGCTGGTTTGGTGGTGCTGAATTCTCTCAGCTTTTGCTTCTCTGTAAAGCTTTTGATTTCTCCTTCGTATTTGAATGAGATCCTTGCTGGGTACAGTAATCTGGGATGTAGGTTATTGTCTTTCATCACTTTAAGTATGTCTTGCCATTCCCTCCTGGCCTGAAGAGTTTCTATTGAAAGATCAGCTGTTATCCTTATGGGAATCCCCTTGTGTGTTATTTGTTGTTTTTCCCTTGCTGCTTTTAATATTTGTTCTTTGTGTTTGATCTTTGTTAATTTGATTAATATGTGTCTTGGGGTGTTTTGCCTTGGGTTTATCCTATTTGGAACTCTCTGTGTTTCTTGGACTTGGGTGATTATTTCCTTCCCCATTTTAGGGAAGTTTTCAACTATTATCTCCTCAAGGATTTTCTCATGGTCTTTCTTTCTGTCTTCTTCTTCTGGGACTCCTATAATTCGAATGTTGGAGCGTTTCATATTGTCCTGGAGGTCTCTGAGATTGTCCTCATTTCTTTTAATTCGTTTTTCTTGTTTCCTCTCTGATTCATTTATTTCTACCATTCTATCTTCTATTTCACTAATCCTATCTTCTGCCTCCGTTATTCTACTATTTGTTGCCTCCAGAGTGTTTCTGATCTCATTTATTGCGTTATTCATTATATTTTGACTCTTTTTTATTTCATCTAGGTCCTTGTTAAACCTTTCTTGCATCTTCTCAATCCTTGTCTCTAGACTATTTATCTGTGATTCTATTTTGATTTCAAGATTTTGGATCATTTTCACTATCAATATTCGGAATTCCTTCTCAGGTAGATTCCCTACTTCTTCCTCTTTTGTTTGGTTTGGTGGGCAACTCTCCTGTTCCTTTACCTGCTGAGTATTCCTCTGTCTCTTCATCTTGGTTATATTGCTGGGTTTGGGGTGGCCTTTTTGTATTCTGGTAGTTTGTGGAGTTTTCTTTATTATGGAGCTTCCTCACTGTGGGTGGGGTTCTATCAGTGGCTTGTCAAGGTTTCCTGGTTAGGGAGGCTTGTGTTGGAGTTCTGGTGGGTGGAGCTGGGTTTCTTCTCTCTGGAGTGCAGTGGAGTGACCAGTAATGGGTTATGAGACATCAAGGGTTTTGGAATAATTTTGAGCTGCCTGTATATTGAAGCTCAGGGGAGTGTTCCTGTGTTGCTGGAGAATTTGAGTGGTATGTCTTGTTTTGGAACTTGTTGGCCCTTGGGTGGAGCTTGGTTTCAGTGTAGGTATGAAGGCATTTGATGAGCTCCTATTGCTTAATGTTCCCTGAATTCAAGAGTTCTCTAATGTTTTCAGGCTTTGGACATAAGCCTCCTGCTTCTGGTTTTCAGTTTTATTTTTACAGTAGCCTCTAGACTTCTCCAACTATACAGCACCGATGATAAAACATCTAGGTTAAAGATGAAAAGTTTCTCCACATTGAGGGACACTCAGAGAGGTTCACTGAGTTACAAGGAGAAGAGAAGATGGAGGGGGTAGTTAGAGGTAACTGGAATTAGATGTGGTGAGATCAAAAGAGGAGAGAGCAAGCTAGCCAGTAGTCACTTCCTTATGTGTGTTCTATAGTCTGGACCGCTCAGAGGTATTTACGGAGTTATACGGGGAAGAGGAGAGGGAGGAAGTAGACAGAGGTGACCAGGGGGATAAGAGAGAGGAATGAGAAGGAGAGAGACAAATCCTGCCTGTAACCAGTTCCTTAGGTGTTCTCCACTGGCTGGAACACACAGAGATTCACAGAGTTGGATAGAGAAGAGATGGGGGAGAAAAGAGGCAGAGGCCACCTGGTGGAGAAAAAGGAGAGTCCAAAGGAGGAGAGAGTGGTCAAGCCAGTAATCTCGCTCTCAGGTAAATTTGGGTAGTGAAGTTTGGGTTTTTAGATGTACAAAATTGACAACAGAAACCTAAGAGCAAAGATTAAAAATCTAGAGTAGAGGTTGGATTTTAAAAAATTACAATATTAAAGAAAAGAAGCAGAAGGAAAAAGGAAGAAAGAAAAAAAACACACAAGAATTATTTAAAAAACAAACAAACAAAACAAACCAAAAAAAAACAAAAAACCACCAACAACCATCCAAAGGCTATATATGGTGTTTGCCTTAAAAAAAAAAAAAAAAAAAAAAAAGTCTTTTTTTTTAAAAAATATTAATAGTAGGTTATAGAAATAAAAATTAGAGGATAAATAGAAGACTTAACAATTAAAAAAATAGTTAGAAAAAAAAAAGAAGAAGAAAAAAAGGAAAAAAAAAAAAAGGAATGATTTTAAAATTATTAAAAATATATCTGGCCGTTCTCTGATGTTTTTGGGCCGTGTGGGATCACTTCCAAGGTGGTTCCCTCTGTTTAACTTCTTCTGTTTGCTGGTTTTTTAGGCTCACTAGTTCAGTCACGCTGTGGGGAGGGGGGATGCTGCAAACAAATAGCACTGTCGTGTGCACAGTGTCTCAGCCCCGCCTGACTTGTCCCTTCTTGCGGCGTACAAACCGCTCCGGCTCTACGATGCTCCGCCGGGAACCGTCTGGGGCCGGCCCTAGGCTGCGTGCACTTCCCCGGTCCAAGCCGCTCAGGCCGCCCTCAGAGGCACAGATTCGGCTGGGACTGCGTTTTGTGCCCTTCCCAGGTCCGAGTAGCTCAGGAGTTTGGCGAGCGCGATCGCCGCGGCGTGTCACCTTTTCTGCCGCTGCTGCTCAGCTTTCTGGGTGGACCGCTGGCGTCCCCCGTGAGGCAGATTGTGAGTGTCCAGCACCCCCAGAAGTCTTAGCAAAGAGGCTTGCTTGCAGTTAGGTAAGTAAAGTCTCTCCGGGTCTGCAATTGCCCCTTTCCAGTCCTTACGGCTCTGGCTGCCTGTCCCCGGCGGGGGATGGTCTGCAGCCGGCTTTTTCCGTTCCGTCCTTTGTTCTGTGCTCGGTCCTGGCGGTGTCTTATGTTCGAGCTTTTCGCGTGGTAGCTATCCCACAGTCTGGTTTGCTAGCGCAAGTTAGATCGTTCTGGTTGCGCGTGGGGCGTTCCTGCCCGATTCTTACAAAGCACTGCAGCCCGCGCCTCCCGCGCGTCCCTGCCCTGCCCCCACTTCCCAATGGCGGATGCAGGCGTCTGTGCCGCTTTTCCGCTGGGGGAGTTACTGTTGGGCTTGTAATCTCTTGGTCTTAATTATTTCTTTATTTTTCCTTCCTGTTATGTTGCCCTCTGTGTTTCCAAGATTCGCCACTGACTCGGCAGGGAGAGTGTTTCCTGGTGTTTGGAAACCTCTCTTCTTAAAATTCCCTTCCCGGGACGGGCTTCCCTTCCCAGGACGGAGCTCCCTCCCCACCTCCTTTGTCTCCTTTTTCATCTTTTATATTTTTTCCTACCTGTTTTTGAAGACAATGGTCTGCTTTTCTGGATGCCTGATGACCTCTGCCAGCCTACCGAAGTTGTTTTGTGGAGTTTGCTCGGAGTTGAAATGTTCTTTTGAGGAATTTGTGAGGGAGAAAGTGGTCTTCCCGTCCTATTCCTCCGCCATCTTTTCCGACAACCATATTTTAAAAAATGGGCAATGAGAAGACATGAATAGACATTTTCCGCACAAGACCTACATATGGCTGACAGGCATATAAAAGATACTCAACATCACCAATCATCAGAGAAACATAAATCAAACCCACAATGCAATTATCACTTCTCACCTAGCAGAATGCCTATTATCAAACAGAAAACAAAAAATGTTGGCAAGGATGTAGAGCAAAGGGAGCTCTTATGTACTGTTAGTGCTGCCACTAGAGAACACAGTATGAAAATTCCTCAAAAAAACTAAAAATAGAACTGCCACATGATCCAACAATTCCACTCATGGATATTTATCTAAGGGAAATGAAAACACCAGTTAAAAATATATGAAACCTTATGTTTATGGTAGCATTGTATATGCTACAGTAGCCAATATATGGAAGCAACCTCAATGTTCATCATAGAAGAATGGATAAAGAGCCTAAGTACTCATCATAGATGAATGGATATGTACACACACACAGACACACGCTGATACTGATACATACTAACAGCATATATATGTATACATTTCCCTCAGTTGAATATTACTCAGCCATAAAAATGTATGAATTTATGCCATTTGGGAAAACATGGATGGAATAGAGGATATCATGCTAGGTGAAGTAATTCAGACAGGGAGAGATACATACTACATGATTTCACTTATAGGTAGAATTTTAAAAACAAATGAACAAATATAACAAAACAGGATCATAAACATAGAGGAAAAGTGGGTAGTTGCCAGAGGGGAGAGGAATCAAGGGAGAAGAGAGAGAGATGAGGGAGATTAAGAGATACAAACTTCCAGTTGCAAAGTAAATCAGCCATTGGTATGAAATGTATAATGTGGGGAATATAGTCAATTATGTAATATTTTTGTATGGTGACATGGTGACTAGAATTATTGTGATCATTTCAAAATGTACAGAAATACTGAATCACTATGTTGTATAACAGAGACTAACATAGGATTGTAGGTTAGTTTACTTCAAAACCAACCAAACAAACTCATAGAAAAAAAGATCAGATGGTTGTTACCAGAGGCTGGGGATGAAAGCAGAGGGAACTGGATGAAGGCTGTCAAGAGATACAAACTTTCTGTTATAATCATAAATCAGTACTAGTGATACAATGTATAACATTATAAGATAACCAACACTGCTGTATGTTATATGAAAGTTAACAGAGTAAATCCTAAGTACTTAACTCTTCACAAAGGAAGTACATTTTTTCCTACTTCTTTAATTTTATATTTATATAAGATGATGTGTGCTCACTAAACTTATTGTGATAATCATCTCATGATTCTGTAAGTCATATCACTATGCTGTACACCTTAAACAGTGCTGTATGTCAATGTACATCTCAATAAAACTGGAAAGAAAAATAAGTTTTCAGATTGAGTTAAATGTGTCAACATTAGAGTCAGTGCTTATTATGGGAGCAGAGAAAAGAGGATTATGAGAAGGAAGAACATCACTGTGTAAAAAAAAAAAAAGTAAGATTATTTAAGGGTTGAAACTTTTGGCCCAACCAAACTCTTATCTCTGGAATTATTGATATCTATGCTCATGCTCAGTTCAGTTCAGTTCAGTCGCTCAGGCGTGTCCAACTCTTTGCGACCCCATGAATTGCAGCATGCCAGGCCTCCCTGTCCATCACCAACTCCCGGAGTTCACTCAGACTCACGTCCATCGAGTCAGTGATGCCATCCAGCCATCTCATCCTGGGTCGTCCCCTTCTCCTCCTGCCCCCAATCCCTCCCAGCTTTTCCTACTGTTCATGGGGTTCTCAAGGCAAGAATACTGAAGTGGCTTGCCATTCCCTCCTCCAGTGGCCCACTGGAGAAGGGAATGCTCATGCTAGTTTGGGCAAAAGAGTGGAGGGGGAGTAACAAAAGAAGTTCGTATGAACTGGCAGCAGGTACCCAGCTAGTAGAACCTAGGGGAGATTATACATGTGTGTTTATATAAACATTTAACGGAATGTTTTAGCTGTTGTCAGTAAGTAGATATAGAAATTGAATTCACAGAAAAATAACAAACTGCCTTTATCTCTTCAAGTTCGTAGTAGAATTACATTCATATTTCTAAGAGTCCATGGAATGCTGAAAAGACAGTGCCATAGAGAAAAATATCAATCAAACTGATAGTAAACAAAAACTGTTATTTAACAGGGATAGTTGGACACATATGCTCACAAGTAGATCTGTCTAGAGCTATAGTATATGTGCTTAGTCGCTTCAGTCGTGTCTGACTCTTTGCAACCTGTGGACTGTAGCCTGCCAGGCTCCTCTGTCCATGGGATTCTCCAGGCAAGAATACTGGAGTGAGTTGCTGCCCCCTCCTCCAGGGGGTTTTCCTGACCCAGAAATTAAACCCATATCTCTGGTATCTCCTGCATTGCAAGCAGGTTATTTACCACTGAGCCACCTGCGGAGCCCGTACGAGAGCATTGAATGTACTAAACATAGCTTCCACAAATTGTTTTTGGCATTTCAGTATAGACTCCGTGACAGGAGCCTTTTATGAATGTAGCTGCTCAAAAGGGACCAACTTGTTGGCAATGCTTAGCAACAAGTCTCCTCAAATACCTTCTGCTGACAATACCATCTGGCCCAGGATATGTTGCCAGCAAGACCTGTTAATCAGTGTTCCTCAGTTCTCTCTCTCCTAGATATATATATATATATCAGAAGTAGGTTTTTGCTAGATTATTTCATATTTTCAGTGCTAAATAAACCTTGGGTTTTTCTATATTTGACTGAGTGTTAATTGTTCAATGCCCTATGCATTTTAAAAACAGATATGCCTCTGAAAAATACTTAGCTGTTGTTGTTGTTCAGGCACTGAGTAGGTGTCCAACTCTTTGCACCTCCATAGACTGTAGCACACCAGGATTCCCTGCCCTTCACTGTCTCCCTGAGTTTGCTCAAACTCATGTCCATTGAGGCAGTGATGCCATCCAGTAGTCTCATGCTCTGTCACCCCTTCTCTCCTGCCCTTAATCTTTCCCAGCATCAGGGTCTTTTCCAGTGAGTCAGCTTCTCATATCAATTGGCCAAAATATTGGAGCCCCAGCTTTAATCAGTCCTTCCAATGAATATTTAGAATTGATTTCCTTTGACTGGTTTGATTTCCTTGCTGTCCAAGGGACCCTCAGAAGTCTTTTCCAGCACCACAGTTCCAAAGTATCAATTCTTCAGCACTCAGCCTTCTTTATGGTCTAACTCCCACATTCTTATATGACTACTGGAAAAACCATAGCTTTGACTATATGGACCTTTGTTGGCAAAGTGATGTCTCTGCTTTTTAATATGCTGTGTAGGTTTGCCATAGCTTTTCTTCCAAAGAGCAAGAGTCATTTAATTTCATGGCTGAATCACCATCCTCACGGATTCTAGAGCCCAAGAAAATGAAGTCTGTCACTGTTCCTTTTTTTCCCCATCTATTTGTCATGAAGTGATGGACCAGAGGCCATGATCTTAGTATTTTGAATGTTGAGTTTTAAGCCAGTTTTTTCACTCTCTTCCACCTTCATCAAGAGGCTCTTTAGTTCCTGTTTACTTTATGCCATTAGGGTGGTATCATGTCATTAGGGTGGTGTCATCTGCAAATCAGAGGTTATTGGTATTTCTTCCAGCAATCTTGATTCCAGCTTGTGATTCATCTAGCCTGGCCTTAACTCCATAAAAAACAGGGGTCGCTGAATTAGCATAGTCATGGACATACTCTTAATAAAACTAGCAGTAAATATTAATAAAATGTTTAATACTTATCACTGATTACCTTAGTTAACATATTCTCTTACTGAGCACTATCTGTAAGCCAGGAGCTGAATTTAATCTTTCTAAAACTCTATTATATACTCATTATTAAACATATTTATATGAATAATAAACAAGATCTCAGAGAAACTGTGAAACTTAACTTCTCAAGGACAGTAAGATAAAAGATTAGGACTCAATCTGTGGCCTTTTTTATTGCTTTTGGCTTAATTGGTAGTTTTTCTGACATTTTAAGATTAGAACAAATTCTTTTATTTGGCCTTTAAAAATTAAAATACATTTGAAAAATATGTATTCCTTCAAAGAAAATTTTGGAATACCATTGGCTTTGGCAGAATATTGTATTAGTAAGGGCATGCTAATGGCTTTAACAATCCTCCCAGTCGTGGCGGATTCATGTTGATGTATGGCAAAACCAATACAATATTGTAAAGTTAAAAAAAAATTGAAAAAATAAAGTTTTATTTCTGTTTATTTTGCAGTTAATGTTTTTTAGTGGTAGATGCTTAGCTCCACATAGACATTCAGCTAACCAGGGTTCTTTCATCTAGAAACTCCACTCATGTCTTCCTTGGGCCTGAAAGACTATTTGGAGCACAGTAAACAACAATAAATTGAATATACATACCTTTCAAAAATCTTTTTTATTGAACAATTGGTATACAATGTTGTATTAGTGTCTGGTGTAATGCAAAATGATTCAGTTATATAAATATGTATATTATATAAGTAAAATATATATGTATATTCCCTTGTGGCTTCTTTTGCATTATAGGTTATTAATCATAAGATATTGAATATAATTCTTTGTGCTATAGTAGGTCCTTGAGGTTTAACTGTTTTATATATAGTACTTTATATCTGCTAATCCCAAAGTTCTAATCTATCCCTCCTCCACCTCTCACTGTTTCCCCTTTGGTAACCCCCAAAATTTGCACACACACACACACACACACACACACACACACACACAAATTCAATCTATTCTAGGGGATAGAGAAAATGTCAACAGTAGTAAAGAACTGATATCAGAGAAAGCATTTTCTCTACTATAATGATTTAAGCTAGGAAATCTCAGAGGGGTGGGAAACTTATATAGTTGGAAATTAATAAAGAACTTATAAGTAACCTGTGGTCAAAAGTTAAATAATATTGAAATTTTGAATTATTCTGAATTGAGAGATAGTACAAATAACATATGCCAAAATTGTAAATACAATAAAAACATTTCTTCCATGAAATATATAATTATAAATATTTTTAGTAAGAACATTTAATTATTAGTGAGCTCAGTATCTACTTTAAAGTTTTTTTAACATTGAAATAATTAAGATAAAATATTAAAAGAGAAAAAGTATATGATTGTCTTGATAATGATGAAAAAGATATTTGCTGTCATTCAACATTAGTAAATGCCTTTAAAAATTTTATAAAACTTATTTGTGAAAACTCTGCAATAAACATCACAGTAAATTACAAGTAATTTTCTTTAAGGGACAATTTAAGATACTATTTATCATTATTTCTCTTCCAAATTGGAGAGTGCAGCTAACAAAATAAGACAGCAAAAAGAAACAAAAACTAGGAAAGAAAGACAAAACTATTATTTATAATGACATAACTATATTTTAAGTATTATTAGATTTATTACAAGGATGTAGCAAATTTTCTAGATGAAAGTCAGTATAAAAATTAATGTTTCTTTACTAACAGTTATAAAGTATCTTATCAAATATTAAAATATTTAAAAAGATATAACTGTTACCCCCAAAAATCAAAATGTAAAGTATAATTTTGTGAGTAGGACCTTAAGGGAGAAAGGTATAAGACTTTATGAAACACATTATAAAAGATAAAAATAAATACAGAGAAGTACAATGTTCATGTATTGACAGCTCAGTAATATAAAGTTGCCAGTTCTTTTCAACAAGTTTCATGTGTGTGTGTGTGCATGTGCAAACTGACAAAAGATACTTTTTGCATTTCTCTAAGGCTGTTCAATATTCAACATCCTTGAACAGAAAGTGTGTTCCAGAGCTTTCAGAATATGTACAGAAACAGACCCATGGAAAACTGTCTCCCAACAAAGGGAAATAAGTGATTCTTGAACAACTCACTAACCACATGCAGAGAAATGGGACCCTTAACTCACAAAAACATTAATATAATTACTTTAAAGAACTAAATGTGAAGAGTAAAATTCTTAAAATTTTGGAGAAAATATATGATGACCTCAAATGTAAAGACTATCTTAAGATACAAAAATCTGAAAATTATTAAGCTGAACTTTATTGAATTATAGATATTCAATAGTTTTTGAATAAGGAACATGAAAACTGTGGTTCTTAAAAACAGAAAATATAATTTGGAGTTTAGTATAAATGAAAAAGATTGATAAATTTGACTATGATAAACTAAATTTTGTTCCTTAGTATCTACCATATAGAGAATTAAAAACAAGCTATAAACTGGGAGCAAATATTTGTTACACATATACGAACAAAGTTGGCAAAAATCCAGACTGTATACAGAATTGCTGCAAATCACTGAAGTGCAATAGAAAATTGAACAAAGACTTGAAAGTGATGGAAAGGGAAACCCAGTGGTCAGTATACATATGAGAAGTTGCTCAACCTCACTAATCATCCATCACGAGAATGCATGTTTAAGCAAAATGAGTTGTTTACACATACTACATTGATTAAAAAATTGTGCGTCTATATCAAGGGTTGGTCACAATGTGATAGGAGTTCCCCTATATTGGCTCAGTTCAGTTCAGTTCAGTCGCTCAGTCGTGTCTGACTCTTTGCAACCCCGTGAATCACAGCATGCCAGGCCTCCCTGTCCATCACCAACTCCCGGAGTTCACTCAGACTCACGTCCATCGAGTCAGTGATGCCATCCAGCCATCTCATCCTCTATCGTCCGCTTCCCCTCCTGCCTCCAATCCTTCTCAGCATCAGAGTCTTTTCCAATGAGTCAACTCTTCGCATGAGATAGCCAAAGTACTGGAGTTTCAGCTTCAGCATCATTTCCTCCATAGAAATCCCAGGGCTAGTTGGATCTCCTTGCAGTCCAAGCGACTCTCAAGAGTCTTCTCCAACACCACAGTTCAAAAGCATCAATTCTTCGGTGATCAGCTTTATTTACAGTCCAACTCTCACATCCATACATGACCACTGGAAAAACCATAGCCTTGACTAGACGGACCTTTGTTGGCAAAGTAATGTCTCTGCTTTTCAATATGCTATGTAGGTTGGTCATAACTTTTCTTCCAAGGAGTAAGCGTCTTTTAATTTCATGGCTGCAGTCACCATCTGCAGCGATTTTGGAGCCCCCCAAAATAAAGTCTGATACTGTTTCCACTGTTTCTCCATCTATTTCCCATGAAGTGATGGGACCAGATGCCATGATCTTCGTTTTCTGAATGTTGAGCTTTAAGCCAACTTTTTCACTCTCCTCTTTCACTTTCATCAAGAGGCTTTTGAGTTCCTCTTCACTTTCTGCCATAAGGCTGGTGTCATCTGCATATCTGAGGTTATTGATATTTCTCCCAGCAGTCTTGATTCCAGCGTGTGCTTCTTCCAGCCCAGCAGTTCTCATGATGTACTCTGCAGATAAGTTAAATAAGCAGGGTGACAATATACAGCCTTAACGTACTCCTTTTCCTACTTGGAACCAGTCTGTTGTTCCATTTCCAGTTCTAACTGTTGCTTCCTGACCTGCATATAGGTTTTCCAGAGGTAGGTCAGGTGGTCTGGTATTCCCATCTCTTTCAGAATTTTCCACAGTTTATTGTGATCCACACAGTCAAAGGCTTTGGCATAGTCATTAAAGCAGAAATAGATGTTTTTCTGAAACTCTCTTGCTTTTTCCATGATCCAGTGGATATTGGCAATTTGATCTCTGGTTCCTTTGCCATTTCTAAAACCAGCTTGAACATCTGAAAGTTCACAGTTCATGTAATGCTGAAGCCTGGCTTGGAGAATTTTGAGCATTACTTTACTAGTGTGTGAGATGAGTGCAATTGTGCTGTAGTTTGAGCATTCTTTGGCTAGTAGAAGACTAAATCAATGTAACCACCCTAATTATCACTACTAGATAAATACTAGTATGTTGATACAACAAATTGTGTAATGGTGAAATAAACTTCATGCCTCTGAATGGATGAAACTAAAAAAACTAGTATTGTGCCAAAGAGGTATTAAGTCTCAGTGGAATAATAAAGTCCAATTCCATTTATAGAATACTAATGAACAATCAAAATAAAACAATATATTGCTTAAGGAAAGGTACATCAATAGTGAAACTATGCATTATTTTCAAAAAAGCAAGGGAAAGATTAATAAAACTTGTGGAGAGTCACTGGTTGGTGGAGGGAAAAGAAGAGGCATATGATGAAGGAAGAACCCAAGAGGACTTCTCAGCTTATAGGAATGTTCTGTCTCTTCACTCAGCTGGTGGATACATAGATGTATGTTTTTATTATTTTACATATATAAAATAATACATATATATTACATACATATATTACATATATATTTATTTTTACATGATTTATATATTCTTCAGGCCATATTTAATTGAAAAAACAAAAATTAACTTCAAAGACTTTGACATACTAGTAAAATGCCTATCATTTTGAAGATCCCAAGAAGGCCTAAGTAATCCCATCACTGACCTATAAACATTTCAGCATGCAAGGAGATGTGTGTCCTAAGTTTCTTCGGTCATGTCCAACTCTTTGCAACCCCATGGACTGTAGCCTGCCAGGTTCCTCTGCTTATGGGATTCTCCAGGCAAGACTACTGGGGTGGGTTGCCATGCTCTCCTTCAGGAGATCTTCCTGACCCAGGGATCGAACCTGTGTCTCTTATATCTTGGCGTTGGCAGGTGTGTTCTTTATCACTAGCGCCACCTGGGACGCCCCATAAACATTTCATCATGCAAGGAGGTAATACACATTTTAAAAATCTTAACTATGAAGCCTCTTGAAAATAAGAACTAAGAAGCAATACTATTACTGCATCAGAAATTATGAAGTGTCTTAGACACTGCCCAGATCCACTGAATAGAAGATGCAGACACAATGTGTAGCGTCCAGTCACTCAGTTCCTACTGATCTGAGGAGCCCCTGACTTTCTCTTCCATATGTTTTCTTCTTTATTACCATTGGTTGATTCAAGTAGAGTCTTTGTTTTAGTGAACTAAGTGCTCAAGCTGATGGCTCTGGCTATGGTTGCCATGTTGAACCGAGGACTAGTAAAAGGTCAGTACACCAAACTAACTATACTACCCACGCTTCCTCCCATGGGACTGTTGAGGTAGCCAACTCCTACTTCTTAGGATTCCCAGTCCTGAGACGTCACCAGGAGCAAAAGAAAAACAGCAGAACTGAAAGTCAACAGTCTTGGTCTTGGTTGAAGAATTGCTCATGACTTGCTTTAAGAAGCTGTTCGTCTTCTCTGGGCTTCAGATTTCTTATCAGCATTTTTTGTTTTCATTAAATGTCCATTGGCTTAAATGATCTCTTTTCATGCCTCTGCTGCTGCTGCTAAGTCGCTTCAGTTGTGTCTGACTCTGTGCGACCCCATAGACGGCAGCCCACCAGGCTCCCCTGTCCCTGGGATTCTCCCGGCAAGAACACTGGAGTGGGTTGCCATTTCCTTCTCCAATGCATGAAAGTGAAAAGTGAAAGTGAAGTCGCTCAGTTGTGTCCGACTCTTAGTGACCCCATGGACTGCAGCCCACCCGGCTCCTCTGTCCATGGGATTTCCCAGGCAAGAGTACTGGAGTGGGGTGCCATTGCCTTCTCCTTTTCATGCCTCTAGGGATTCTGAAATAGTTTTTTGAAGTCTTAGCCAATATTATATGGCCTATCGGGGCATATGGCAGGATTTAAAGTCATTTAGATTTCTTCAAAGTGATTTTAATCCAAAAATGTTCAGGCATCTTACTTAGTATAAAGTGTTAAAGCCACAGCTGGATTTTGATCAAATCCCTCCTCATGTGTTTTATCCCATTTGAAAATTGAAAACCAGGTTTGTTTTGCTTTTTAATTGCTGTCCCCTTCTGGGAAAGGACAGACTTTGAGAGAGAATAAGACCAGCTGTTCTACTGCTGTGTGACTAATCCTAACACTATTTGCTGTTACTGAGTAAATCTTTCTGTTCCAGAGAAGAATATCTGAGGAAGGACAATAAAAAATGCTCATTGTGGCCTTATCTTTTATAGTTCACACATGCTCCCAAGATGTATTCAAATTCAAAGATTCAAATATACTCCCTTGGCAGAAGACACAGCAATGTCTGCGTGATTTTTATTCTCTTGAGAGAAAAAGGTTTTTTGGAGCAAAATTAGAAGATAATTATAACAGAAGACATTTTTAAAAGGTAAACAATTATATCCCAAAACTGGAATAGATCCCTTACTTTAAAATGAAACCAAAAGTTTTGTTAGTAGGTTTTTTCCCTGTTTAAGACCATATCAGTGAGTCAGAAGTTTGTCAAATTTCCATCAAACCATTGTTTTTTTTGAGGGAGACTCAGAAAAACAAGGATTGGGGAAAACCAGCTGACAGTCATTAACTACAAGCCTGTGTTTTTGTAAGCCTCTGCCACCCTAAATTATAGAACAAAGTCGAGGTCATATAATGTCTCACTACCAATTTCCACTTTGTCCCTGACTTGCTTTCCCAAAACATAGTTGGCTTACATAAGCATTCTCTGATTTGTTATCAGACTCATGTAAGTTTGGAATAAAAGCCAAATCTAATTATTGAGAGTCTGAAAATAAATAAGCTGTTACCCAATTTTTCCTCATGCCATTCTTTATGGCAGTGGCTGCATTTCCTAGCCAATAGCCAAGGATCTGTACCTCTTGTCACCCTCAGATAATAATTGCCCAGTTTCTACAATATAATAATGTTCAGAGCAAAAGGGGATCAATACTCTTTGTATCTTTAAAATGCTCTTTTTCTTTCAGAAAAGAAAATGACTAACTTTTTTATACACGTAATATGCAATAGAAGTCAAAATATTAGGGGTATAATTAATTAAGTTAGAACAGGTTGCAGGATTTAGAAGAAAAGTCCAAAGATAGAAAACCTAACGGTGATAGGATCAGATCTTAAATTCATATTAGTGGGATGTCTTAAGACAGTAGAAAAGACTTCACATTTTCCCCTGTTGTGGAAAATTTTACATAGAATTTATTTTACTTAACATGCTTAAAGCATGAAGAGTCATGCATTATATATGTCTTAATATAAAATACACTATATATATATTTTCAAAAATATGCCTCCTGGCTTAAACATACTTAACTCACTTTGAAGTCTTGCCCTTTCTCTGCATTTAGTTTGAACAGCAAAGTTCCCATTTGGATGGTTGGATTAACGCTAATTTTGTTGTCACAGAGTTCACTTCACAAGACATTTTTTTAGTCTTAAAACCCTCTCCTCCATACCTTTTTTTTTTCCAAAGACTGAATAATTCTTCCTGAAGGATGACCTCACAATTGCATGTGTTCAATGTTCCTGTAAACTAACCTTTTAAAGATAATTTTCAGAAGCAGTAGAAGACATACTTTGATTATGAGAGCACAGACAATGTAGCTACAGGCCCGGCTGACTTTTTACCTACATGGACCATGAAAGATGAAGCAGTGGTCCAAATACGGAAAAAAGCCTGTGATTAATAAACAGCTATTGCTCAGAATCCCAGTCCTGCTCTGTTTCCTCTCCTAGATCTCCATGGGCCACCACATGACCCAGAAACAAAGCAAAAGACAGTGCCTAGCACAGGGTCCAGAACTCCACTTCAGCACTGTGGTCATTTCTGTCCTTAAGGAGCATGAAATCCCAACTGATAAATATTTTGAAATAGCTTTTAGCTATAGACAGTTAAATGACGATGATGATTGTGGTGTAGCCAGGCACTTGAAATATATGCAGGGGAAGCATCAAGTATGTACTTAAAAGCCTCTGAATTTCAAACAACGTAGAATGACCCATGATAGTCTCTTTAGAAAGGTTTTAGATGAATTCAGAAATGAGTTCACTGATTATGAACATTTCAAGATGATGCATTAGAGAGGCTTGAAAGTTGGTTTATGAATGCAAAGGGTAGATCATTGATATTTTAATTGATGAATTAATAAATTAATGTTTCTAACCCCTTATCCCAAATCTTTGAGATGAGAAATATTTTGGAATTCAGACTTTAGAAAGTTCATATACTTTATGTGTCACCTGCATCAGGCTCTGGGGAAACACTCTATAGTCTAATAATCAGTGTTTATGGAAATAAATTTATGGCTAGTCACAGCAAATGAGTTATAAAAATCTTAGTTCTCATATCCTTATGAAATTTGGATATACAGAAGAGGAATTGTAGTCATGTTATTTTATATAATTAATATGGGGCTTCCCAGGTGGCGTTAGTGGTAAGTGGAAGTCACTCAGGCATATCTAACTCTTTGTAACCCCATGGATTATATAATCCATGGAATTCTCCAGGCCAGAATACTGGAGTGGGTAGCCTTTCCCTTCTCCAGGGATCTTCCCAACCCAGGGATCGAACCCAGGTCTCCCACATTGCAGGTGAATTCTTTATCAGCTGAGCTACCAGGGAAGCTCCGCTAGTGGTACAGAACCTGCCTATATTTGCAGGAGACATAGAAAGACCTGGGCTCAATCCCTGGGTCAGGAAGATCCCCTGGAGAAGGGCATGGCAACCCACTCCAGTATTCTTTCCTGGAGAATCCCATGGACAGAGGAGCCTGGTGGGCTATAGTCCATAGGGTTACAAAGAGTCAGACATGACTGAAACAGCTTAGTATGAGTTTTAAAATATGTATATATCAGCGTATGAACTGATTACCTATTACAAATAAACATTGAGTATTTCATTTGAATTTCTAATGATTCTTATATGTATTGTGACTGGTATTATTTTGCTAAGGTGTTTTTGTTAGGAAGCCTTACGTTTTTGTGTATACTTCTTGGATATATCGTAGAAATAACTTTTGTATCTTTCATGTGCAAACAATGTTAGAAACTGAGAAAATCAACATGAATAAGAAACACTGATGTGTTTTAAACTACTGAACCATAGACCCAGCATAATGCCATATGATAAGACGTTAAGAACAAATTCTTTGTCTATACTTGTGCATATATTTCATTCACATGGTAAGAACATAAATGTTTAATGATTTAAGTACAAGAAATATGAGTGGAGTACTAGGAGGACTCCAGAAATAGTAATTACTCTACTTTGGAGGAGGTAATACTTGAACTGCATCTTAGAAAATAGAGTAGGAAGAAAAGAAAATTGAGTAGGAACTCTCTTAAGACAAGTAAGGAATGACATTCTAGGAAGGGGAATAGCATGTGTAAAAGTAGGATATTCATGATCAGCTGTACTTCACTGAGAAAAAAAAAAAGATAGACTGCTAGATATTTCTACAGAAAATAAAAGTTTTTCTGCAGTCAGCAAAGAATCACACTCTGGGGCTGCAACTCTAGCAAGTCATATACAAGTCTTCATAAGCAAGGGAAGAAGTCTGTTCCAGAGCGGGAAGAGGAAATAGGGGGTGGAGAATGGATGGTAAACAGAGTCCTTGGCTTTTCATTGGCTGAGTTGTTGCCAGAAAAGAAGTCTTTGTTGTTCCTGTTGGACTCTGGTATCCTCGCAGAGCATGAGAGCTCCCCCTTCTGGTCTCCCAATCCTATTTAATTGAGGTTTCTGCTTAATAATTTTTACCTGTGACTGGAATACCTGGGAAATCAGGGCCAGAGGAGTTGAAAGGACAAAGGACAACATTTTTTTAGAACCTCAGACCCTATTCGTCTTACAAATAAAAGTCTGCGAACTTTTACCAATCTCTTACCATTTCTTCTACCCTCCAGCACCTGGCAATTGCTTTTCTCCTCTGTTTGTATGAGTTTGATTGTCTTTGTTGTTTTGTTTTTTAGATTTAATGTGTAAGTGATACCATGTATTTGTCCTTCTCTGTCTGGTTTATGTCACTTAGCATGTGAAGTCGCTCAGTCGGACTTCACTTTCACTTTTCACTTTCGTGCATTGGAGAAGGAAATGGCAACCCACTCCAGTGATCTTGCCTGGAGAATCCCAGGGACGTGGGAGCCTGGTGAGTTGCTGTCTATGGGGTCACACAGAGTCGGACACGACTGAAGCGACTTAGCAGCAGCAGCAGCAGCAGCATAATGCCTTAAGTTTCATCTGAGTTGTTTCAAAGGGCAGAATTTCCTTCTTTGTAACTACTGAATAATACCCCATTGTGTGTGTAGGTATGTATATTGACATGGATATATATACATGTGTATAAACATACGTATATACATGCATACATAGGGTATCCCTGGTGGGTCAGCAGTAAACAATCTGCCTGCCATGCAGGTCATGCGGGTTAGATTCCTAGGTTGGGAAGATCCTACGGAGAAGGAAACGACAACCCACTCCTGTTTTCTTGACAAGGAAATCCCATGGACAGAGGAACCTGGCAAGCTACAGTCCATGGGTTCGCAAACAGTTTGACATGACTTAGCAACTAAATAACAAAAATAACAACATACACATACATATGCACACTTATCTGCTGATAGACACTAAGGTTGTTTCCATATCTTCAGTTCAGTCGCTCAGTCGTGTTTGACTCTTTGCGACCCCATGGACTGCAGCACACCAGGCCTCCCTGTCCGTCACCAACTCCCAGAGCTTGCTCAAGCTTGTGTCCATTGAGTCAGTGATGCCATCCAACCATTTCATCCTCTATCATCCCCTTCTTCTCCTGCCTTCAACCTTTCTCAGGGTCTTTTCCAATGAGTCAGTCTTTCCCATCAGGTAGTCAAAGCATTGAGCTTCAGCTTCAAAATCAGTCCTTCCAGTGAATATTCAGGACTGATTTCCTTTAGGATGGACTGGTTGGATTTCCTTGCAGTCCAAGGGACTCTCAAGAGTCTTCTCTGACACCACAGTTAAAAGCATCAATTCTTTGGTGCTCAGCCTCCCTTATAGTCCAACTCTCACATCCATACATAACTACTGGAAAAACCATAGCTTTGACTAGATGGACCTTTGTTGGCAAGGTAACGTCTCTGCTTTTTAATATGCTGTCTAGGTTGGTTATAGCTTTTCTTCCAAGGAGCAAGTGTCTTTTAAGTTCATAGAGTTAACATCTGCAGTGATTTTGGAGCCTGAAAAAATAGTCTGTCACTGTTTTCATTGTTTCCACATCTATTTGCCATGAAGTGATAGGTACGGATGTCATGATCTTAGTTTTTTGAATGTTGAGTTTTAAGCCAGCTTTTTCATTCTCCTCTTTCACTCTCATCAAGAGGCTTTTTAGTTGCTTTTCACTTTTTGCCATAATGATGGTATCATCTTTATATATGAGGTTATTGATATTTTTCTTGGCAACCTTGATTTCAGCTTGTGCTTCATCCAGTCCATCATTTCTCATGATGTATTCTGCATGTAAGTTAAATAAGCAGGGTGACAATATACAGCCTTGATGTACTCCTTTTCCTCTTTGGAACCAGTCTGTTGTTCCATGTCCAGTTCGTGATGTTAAATGCCTTTTAATATACTTGTTGATCATTTGTTCATCTTCTTTGGAAAAATGCTTGCTCATTTCCTCTTCCCATTATTTCCTCAGATAGTCTGGTTTTGTTTTTGTTTTATTTTTTACTTTTTGCTATTTAGTTGTATGAATTCTTTATGTGTTTTGTATATTATCCCTTATCAGACATATAATTGGGAAATATTTTCTCCCATTCCATAGATTGCTTTTTCATTTTCTGTTCTGAAGTAGCTTATTTTTGCTTCCGTTGCCTTTGCTTTTGGTGTCATAACAAAAAACAAAGAAAAATTATCACCAAGACCAATGTCAAGGAGCTTTTTCCCTATTTTTTTTTTTTTAGGAGTTTTAAGGTTTCAGGTCCTACATTCAAGTCTTCAATCCACTTTGAAGTAAAATTTCTATATAAGATAGAAATCTAGTTTCTTTGTATATGGCTGTCCAATTTCCCCAGAAGCATTATTGAAGAGACTGTCCTTTCCTTATTGTATATACTTGTCTTCTTTGTCACAAAGTGACATTTGAATCCCTTGGTTTTAAACTTTCCCCTTTAAGCTCTCCACATACATGGGTTGAAGGAGTAGTGACTTAACTTTCAACACATGCGTTTGCCATGATATATGTATTTCACAGAAATAATTAATAGTATAGCAAATAAAACCAGTATGGTTTTATTTTATTTTTATCAACTGAAAGTTTTATGAGCTATATATGAATGATTTCTCCAGATAACTCTCCCAGTGTTTTTTACACCCTATTTTAGTCTGCCATATGTATATATGTTTTTTAGTCCCTGTTTTATGTATATATATAGATACACACACACACACACACACATATATGTATATATACATATATATGTATATATATGTATACACACACATATATATAGTTCAAGTTTGTCAAGCAATTCCTAATTGCTTTTGTCACATATGTTAACTCAGTTCCTAATTGCCTAAAAGGTTTCAATGATGGAAAAACACATTTTTAAAGGCAAAACATTATGGGTAGTCAGACTGTTTATAGTTCCTAGTTTATGCTTGGCAAAAGCAAAAAGAAAAATCACACACACATGCAACCCAAACAACTTTTGCAGTGCATTTAAATGTTGAAAGTGTTTTACAAATGAAAATAGCAAAATTGAAGTTTGGCTCACTTCTAGAAATTTAAATACATTATTATTTAAATGCATATATTCCATAAATAACCCCCAAATCACTTAGAACTATTTTCATAGTTTTTTTTTTCTGGGTTCTATATAATGTGAACACTAAACAAGAGGTTATTCCTGGAAATTCACATAGACATGAAACACTGTATAAGATTATTGTCAACAGCAATCATAGCTGTTGCTGTGTTCTCTGTAGTGCCTAACTCTGGTATTGGTATTAATTTCATTGTGGGTTATGAAGCCAAAATAGTTACTGAAGCTAAGGTTTAGGAAATCAAAAGCCCAAAATTCTAGCAAAAATGACCAATGCCATGAGCAAAAGGGAAACAGATATCCTGCTTTTCTCTTTTAAATTTTTATTTTCTTTTTGACTGTTCTGGCTCTGCACTGCTGCTTGGGCTTTTCTCCAGCAGTGGCAAGTGGGCACTGCTCTCTAGCTGCTGTGCATGGGCTTCTGATTGTGGTGGCTCCTCACGTTGCAGAGCACGGGCTCTAGGGACACACAGACTTCAGTAGTTGTGGCTCCCAGGCTCTGGAGCACAGTCTTAGTACTTGTAGTGCACGGGCTTAGTTGCTCCATGACATGTGGGATCTTCCCAGATCAGAGATCAAACTGGTGTCTCCTGCATTGGCACATGGATTCTTTACCTCTGAGCCACCACGGAAACCTACACTGCTTTTCTTAATGTGCCCTCAGTGGAGGAGATAATGTGTTAAAGAGCCTGATAGCTAAACACTTATTAATATTTGTGAAAAAAAAAAAATGCTTTCACAGTATTTACTTTTTCCTCTAGTTCAAAGATAATATTACAGAAAGAAACATAGGGTTGATTTCTGAAATACTGCAAGTCACAAAACTGTAGTCCTTTATGCTTTTTATAAAAATATTTAATTGAAGACAGTTTTTCAGTAATCATGGACTTGTTAATAACTAGAAAAAGACAATGAGGTTATTCAAGATTTTCATATAGCACAAAGAGAAATCTCAAGTGACTATAATATCTAGTATTTTTTTTAAAGAGCCAACTTCAGTAAAGAAATTATAAGGGAGAATATGGTGGGTGGATTAGTATAAATAATTATATTAACTAGATCCTTAAAGATGATGATAAGGAAGCCTTGACTAAAAGATTAGTATCCAAGATTATGTATTCACATTACATAACATCTTTTTTAGAGTACATTGACCATGAAAAATCTGTTCTTATAACTTACATAGAACATTGAGTAAAATAGCCATTGGCCAGGAACCAGAAAGAAGCTCTGCAGTGGTAATCTCCAAATTACATCTATAAAATATGTGTGTCTAAGGAAATCCTATTGTTAAGCAGATGTATAAAGCAAACACCTAGGCATATATGTGCTTTGTTTGTTTGTTTGTTTCATTAAATATAACACTTCTGCCTAACTTTAGCTTAATGGGACAAACTGCTGCCCAATTCCCTATGAAACTTTTGCCAGATCCCTTTCTAGAGCTCAGTTCCAAATTGCTAAAATATAGAACCACTGAGAGTTTCCATGGTAAACTTTGTATGTTCCCATTTGAATATGCCATGGCTCCAGACCCTTAATCATCTATCAGCTGATTCAGAAGACCCAGAGCTTCTAGAGTCCCATTGCCTTGGACCAGGGGAACTAGAGAAAGATATGCAAAAGGCAGGTTTTTCAGCAGTAGTTGAAGACGTGGCCATTCATAGGACCCATATATATAATTGAAAAATTTCCCAATTTCCTTCTTATGGCTATTTTAAGTCCAAGAGTGTCAGTTTTAGGTTTGTTAGAATAGTCAGCAAACCCTACATTTGGTTTAACAGAATTATATGGATTCAGTGCAGAAGTAAAGAGTATGGCCCACTGGACACATCACTTTTCTTGTCCTAGAACAATAATGAAGGAGGAACCCTCTCTTTTTTCTTCCCACTTCTTGTGGTTTTTTTTAGAGCCTTTATCCATTAACCTAAAAGGCCAAAGTCTTTAACAGTAGGTTCATTCTCCTTTTCGTAAAACCCATTTCCCCAAAACAATATGAATTTCTTATGCCAAGAAGTGCATATGCATGAGTGATAATATTAGTTCTTACTTCTTCCTAGATTTCAAGAATTTCTGTTTCATTGGTCTTTGAGTGCCTATAATATCTCTGCATTTGGGGTGAAATTATAGGACCAGCCAAGAATGATGATGCCCTGTAGTTTTTAGCATGCAGGCATTCCATTGACAATCAGGACAGGTCAGAACTCAAGGGGCACTAAGACAGGAAGCAGAAAAGATGAAAATTTTGGACTGAGCCATCTATAAATATGTCCTTATTCTATCCAGGTAGTTTCTTAACCAATACGTGGACAAGAAGAATGAAATATTTGCATCAAAGCACTTCTAAATGTCCATTGTATTGTTCTTATACATAAGTGTTATCTTTATAGCATGGTAAGCTGCTGCTGCTGCTGCTGCTCCTAAGTCACTTCAGTCGTGTCCAACTCTGTGTGACCCCATTGGTGGCAGCCCACCAGGCTCCCTCATCCCTGGGATTCTCCAGGCAAGGACACTGGGGTGGGTTGCCATTTCCTTCTCCAATGCATGAAAATGAAAAGTGAAAGTGAAGTCGCTCAGTCGTGTCCGACTCTTAGCGACCCCATGGACTGCAGCCTACCAGGCTCCTCCGTTCATGGGGTTTTCCAGGCAAGAGTACTGGAGTGGGGTGCCATTATGCAGTTCTAAATCTACTGGACTTAGAGGAACAAGCAGAATAAATGAATCTTCTTGCTATTTTATAAAATTCCAAGTTGTGGAAACTTTCAGATATTATTATTGATAGTCTTACTTTGTTTTGCGTTCTGCTTTTGTCATTGTTTTTCAGTTGAGTGTGTCTCAGATTTACTAATGCTACCAAAGTTCTGGTATCCAGAATGGGCAGCTAGGCAAACATCTACTTCTAAATAGCTCCTCATTATAGACACAGGAGCTGAAGGAACAAACTTTAATTTGGGGATTGCAGGGAGCAGTGAGGAAGCAAGGAGATAAAAGAGTTTCCTAGGAGAACAATTCTCTCCTTTGCCACAGAATAAAAATAATCAATTTGTATGTCCCAATTTTAATACTCTTAGCTAACTAAATAGAATACTTATTTCTCCTTATGAGAACCATAAAAAGTACATAAAAACAAATGAACAAATCCAACTTTAGACTTACAGAATATACTTTTAGTCAGGACTCTGGTTGCAGTTGGCAGAAAGTTAGCTCAAACTAAATAGAAATAGAAAATATATATTTCTTCTTGCAACCAAACTTCAGGAATTGCTGGCTACTGCTAATCTCAAAGTCTGTCAGTTCCAGGTCCTAGAGTCCAGAAGTATTCTCTCTGAAGCCTTTAATTTCTGATTCTCTTTGTGGGTTGCTTTTGTTTTCTTCAATTTTTCTCACATTGTTGAAATAGCCACCAACAACTCCAGATTCATTTATTCTCCACAGAGAATGACTACTTACTTTGTTTCCAAGCTAAAAAATGCTTAGGAAAGAATCTGATTAGGCTAACTTCAAACAGGTACCCATACTTGGATCAATCAATGGTGACCATAGCCACAGGGTCTGAAAATGGGACCACATACTCTTGAACCATATTGTTAGCAGAAACATTTCTCAGAAGAGAGAGGGTGGGAAAGTGATAATATCCACTACAGGTTATGGCGTTCTGTATGTGGATAATGTCCCATGCATATCAAAAAGTTTTTTAAAGATGAGTTAGAAGAAACCTAATAAAGCAAGTGTTAGAAACTTGGGGAAATTCTGTCTGTCCAGATGTAAATATCTGTGCACATATCAGTGATTGTGTGAGAGAGAGGCAGATGAATGATAGGAATAAGGTGAAAGAGAAGAAAAGGGGAGGGTAGAGAAGAAATCAAGCAGATCAGGTTAATAATGGCATTGGAGAAAGCCCACATTTAGCATAGCCTAGTAATATAAATGTTGAGGAATCATATGTAAGCTATGCTTACTGAGAGATAGATCATTAAGCAGAATGGAGCTCAAGCATATTCCTCTAGCATAAGGAGTATAGGTTTCAGTTTATCTCTTGCAGAAGTAAGGCACAGTCCAAAAATGAAAATATTTTAACATGAATCCATTCATATGTAGGTGTTTGTGTTTGACTTTTTCAGATAGAAGTACAAAATGACAGATCATGGTTTACAGGGTACTGTAGCCTATACTTTTGGAATTACTTTGTAGTTTTATAAGATAAATTGATTCTAAATCTTGCTATCTTGATTTTTAAAATAGTACTTTTCTAAACATAGTGTTGCTACTTCTCTATAGCCCTACTCAAACAAAAAAGAATCAAAATACAGTTTCCTGCCAGTTTAATCATTGACTAATTGGCCTCAGCATGTAAAACATTGTGGGTTTTTTTCCTGTGTATAATTACTACACTGGAAGTTTATAAACTTCCTGGATAAAAAGAACAAACATTACACTCTGCTTTATTTCTGTTTCTATTGTCAAGTCTGGAATGAGAAATTTGAGACCTATGAACATATTGATAGCAATTGAGATGATGGGAGTAGATGAAATATCAAGGGAGATTTTGTAGATTGAAAAGAAGGGAGCAAAAAAACACCAGAAACATGGAAGCTAACCCACTGAAGGTGCTTTCTTCAGAGACTAAAAAGGGGCAGCCAGAGAGGTAGAAGGGAATCCCTAGAAGAGTTGTATCAGGAAAACACAGTGAAGGAATTTCTTGTAGTCAAATGTGGTGAATTGTAAACAATGCTGCAGAGAAAGCTAATGAGAACTAAACTGTGTCTACTGAAATTAACAGCTGAGGGGTGTGTGGTGTGGTATCCTGGGAGAGAAGGACAGGGCGGTAGATGAGTGAAGGGAGGTGGGATTGGAGCTCAGTTTCAGAGGACTGAGCAAAGTGAAACAGTGAATATGAATGCTGATGCCTTTAGTATCTTGGCATGAATAGAAGGGACATAAGAGAGCAGACTCTGGAAGGGAGTATAAGCATGAGGGATGTTCATCTTATAACATGGGGGAGGATGGGAGAATAAAGAGGATAATAATCGTGAGGACGCTGAGGCAGTAGGGCGAAGGCATAGAGGACAGGAGGAGGACCTAAGCTGAAGTGGAGAAGGGGAGCCTTCTTTCACAGAGGAGGAGGGAGAGATAGCAGGAATGAGGGCAGATGCATAAATTTGTGAGCATTTGAAAAGAAGTTAAGTAAGTTCAAACATAAGCATTTAAAATTTGGGGAAAGAAAAAGATCACCTGATTAATGAAAGCAGAAAGGAACTGATAACTAAATTGAAGTTACATATGTTTCATACCCGTTACAGACAATAAAAGAATCCATTTATCTGCCTTCCTGTATGTCTGTCTGTTGATCTACTACATTGTTTGTGAATGGAAGATTGAAAATAATATTTATGATTGAAGTGTACCCATACCCCATAGACACTAACTTTGAAATGGAAGTGAGTAACAGTAACAAATGTAAGAAGAGAGAAGAAATTGAAGGCATAGTTAATGTTGAAAAGCTGTAAGACAGGTAGTAAATATTAGCCCCTAAGGTATAAAACATTGGAAATTACTCAGTTCATAATGATATCAAGGTTGAAGATGTTGATGTTATAAGAGTGGCTAAAATTCCATACAGGTAAAAATACTTGTAATCCAGGAGGTTACGAAGCTTTGAGCCTAAGGTTTCAGGTAGTCAAGTGCTTGGGCACTGAAATTGCCCAAAACTACCTACGGAAGAATGGAGAGGTAGAACATAGGGCAGATATCAAAGTCCGCAGCGATTAGAGAGCATAGGAAGTCCATAAATGGCAATGGTGAGAAAGAGCAGAGACAGAAGTATTGTTTAGGGGATCAGTCTCTCAAAGAGGAAGGGCTTTGCATGAGGGAGAGAGATTATTGAGCTGGAAGTGCTAACAAAAAGGGTGGGAGGCAGAAGACAATACATCTGGGCTCTGTAGGAAATGAGTTGGCTCTGATAGGGCCTTAGGGTAGAGGAAGAGCTAGGTTTGAACAAGGCAAGGAGATGGATGGAGTCAAGAGGCCAGGAATAAAGTTTTTATTTTTGTTTGTACATTGTTTTACCAATATTTATAATGGTATGAGGATATCTGAGGCATAGAGGTTGGAAGGGAAATCAGCAAACTCATACATTCTCACTAAACCTCTTTTGGTGGGAGTGGAGTTTTACCCATTGCCATTTTGTTTAAAATCTCTACCACTTGTAATCTTTCCCTATTTGGTAGTATCTCAATATTTTGGGGAGGGTCTTATTTTATTAATAAAATATTATATTAGGATTCTTCAGTCATGTATTTTTTTATCAGTCAATTAAAGTCAACTTTATTGAATATTGCTCTATTGTTTAAAAACACTATGCATTAGAGTAGACTTTGAAGTAATTTCCTTATCTACCAGGCCCCATTTATTTCAAGAATCCGACAGGCTATTATCCATTTAAATCCATTGACTATATTTTATTTATTTATTTAACTTAAATTTATTTATTTTAATTGGAGGCTAATTACTTTACTTCCTGACATGGACAACTGGCCAGAGTGCCCCAACTGGTAAGGAACAAGAGACTTTATTGACCTCTCTCCCCTTCCCTCTCTCTTTCCTCTCCTTAACCCTTCCTATCCTTCCCTGTTTTTCTAGTCCCCTGGTCCTGGACACAGGAATCTGGTCGAAGGGCCCTCAGCCTGTGCTGAGGATTGGAGACTGATCACCTCCTTTTGGCAGAGAACTCGAAATCTGGATCTGGTCTGGTCTGATTTCTGGTAGGGCTGAGTTCCAGTCCTCCCTTCTCTGGAGGCCCAGGGAAAAGTCCAATAATGCCTGGGTATCTGTAGGTGGCCAGAGATGCCTGTAAGGCCACCCCTTTAGGCTCCCCTCTCCCACCTCCTCCCCCTTCTTCTTTCAACCTGGCTTCCTTTCCTTCCTTGAAATATTTGATGTTAGTACTTGGATTCTTATATTTAAGGGCTTCCCTGGTGGTGCAGAGGTTAAAGCGTCTGCCTGCCATGTGGGAGATGTGGGTTCGATCCCTGGGTCAGGAAGATCCCCTGGAGAAGAAAATGGCAACCCACGCTAGTATTCTTGCCTGGAGAATCCCATGGACGGAGGAGCTTGGTAGGCTACAGTCCACGGGTCACAAAGAGTCCGACATGACTGAGAGACTTCACTTTCACTTTCACTTTAATTACTTTACAATATTTTATTGGTTTTGCCACACATCAACATGAATCTGCCACAGGTGCACACGTGTTCCCCATCCTGAATCCCTCTCCCACCTCCCTCCCTGTACCATCCCTCTGGGTCATCCCAGCGCACCAGCACCAAGCATCCTGTATCCTGCATTGATCCTGGACTGGTGATTCATTTCTTATATGATATTATACATGTTTCAATGCCATTCTCCCAAATCATCCCACCCTCCCCCTCTCCCACAGAGTCCAAAAGACTGTTCTATACATCTGTGTCTCTTTTGCTGTCTTGCATACAGGGTTATCGTTACCATCTTTCTAAATTCCATATATATGCATTAGTATACATGACTGAGCGACTGAAATGAACTGAACTGAACTGATACTGTATTGATGTTTTTCTTTCTGTCTTACTTCACTCTGTATAATAGGCTCCAGTTTCATCCACCTCATTAGAACTGATTCAAATGTATTCCTTTTAATGGCTGAGTAATATTCCATTGTGTATATGTACCACAGCTTTCTTTCTTATCCATTCGTCTGCTGATGGGCATCTAGGTTGCTTCCATGTCCTAGCTATTATAAACAGTGCTGTGATGAACACTGGGGTACATGTGTCTCTTTCAATGCTGGTTTCCTTGGTGTGTATGCCCAGCAGTGGGATTGCTGGGTCATAAAGTAGTTCTATTTCCAGTTTTTTAGGGAATCTCCACACTGTTCTCCATAGTGGCTGTACTAGTTTGCATTCCCACCACAGTGTAAGAGGGTTCCCTTTTCTCCACACCCTCTCCAGCATTTATTGCTTGTAGACTTTTGGATAGCAGCCATTCTGACTGGCGTGAAATGGTACCTCATTGTGGTTTTGATTTGCATTTCTCTGATGAGTGACATTGAGAATCTTTTCATGTGTTTGTTAGCCATCTGTATGTCTTCTTTGGAGAAATGTCTATTTAGTTCTTTGGCCCATTTTTTGATTGGGTCATTTTTTTTCTGGAATTGAACTGCAGGAGTTGCTTGTATATTTATGAGATTAGTTGTTTGTCAGTTGCTTCATTACCTGTTATTTTCTCCCATTCTGAAGGCTGTCTTTTCACCTTGCTTATAGTTTCCTTTGTTGTGCAGAAGCTTTTAATTTTAATTAGGTCCCATTTGTTTATTTTTGCTTTTATTTCCAATATTCCGGGAGGTGGGTCATAGAGGATTCTGGTGTGATTTATGTTGGAGAGTGTTTTGCCTATGTTCTCCTCTAGGAGTTTTATAGTTTCTGGTCTTACCTTTAGATCTCTAATCCATTTTGAATTTATTTTTGTGTATGGTGTTAGAAAGCATCCTAGTTTCATTCTTTTACAAGTGGTTGACCAGTTTTCCCAACACCACTTGTTAAAGAGATTGTCTTTAATCCATTATATATTCTTGCCTCCTTTGTCAAAGATAAGGTGTCCATAGGTGTGTGGATTTATCTCTGGGCTTTCTATTTGGTTCCACTGATCTATATTTCTGTCTTTGTGCCAGTACCATCCTGTCTTGATGACTGTGGCTTTGTAGTAGAGCCTGAAGTCAGGCAGGTTGATCCCTCTAGTTCCATTCTTCTTTCTCAAGATTGCTTTGGCTATTCGAGGTTTTTTGTATTTCCATACAAATTGTGAAATTATTTGTTCTAGCTCTGTGAAAAATACCGTTGGTAGCTTGAAAGGGATTGCATTGAATCTATAGATTGCTTTGGGTAGTATACTCATTTTCACTATATTGATTCTTCTGATCCATGAACATGGTATATTTTTCCATCTATTAGTGTCCTCTTTGATTTCTTTCACCAGTGTTTTACAGTTTTCTATATATAGGTCTTTAGTTTCTTTAGGTAAATATATTCCTAAGTATTTTATTCTTTTCATTGCAATGGTGAATGCAATTGTTTCCTTAATTTCTTTTTCTACTTTCTCATTATTAGTGTACAGGAATGCAAGGGATTTCTGTGTGTTGATTTTCTATCCTGCAACTTTACTATATTCATTGATTAGCTCTAGTAATTTTCTGGTGGAGTCTTTAGGGTTTTCTATGTAGAAGATCATGTCATCTGCAAACAGTGAGAGTTTTACTTCTTCTTTTCCAGTTTGGATTTCTTTTATTTCTTTTTCTGCTCTGATTGCTGTGGCCAAAACTTCCAGAACTATGTTGAATAGTAGTGATGAGAGTGGGCATCCTTGTCCTGTTCCTGACTTTAGGGGAAATGGTTTCAATTTTTCACCATTGAGGATAATGTTTGCTGTGGGTTTGTCATATATAGCTTTTATTATGTTGAGGTATGTTCCTTCTATTCCTGCTTTCTGGAGAGTTTTTATCATAAATGGATGTTGAATTTTGTCAAAGGCTTTCTCTGCATCTATTGAGAGAATCATATGGCTTTTATTTTTCAATTTGTTAATGTGGTGAATTACATTGATTGATTTGTGGATATTGAAGAATCCTTGCATCCCTGGGATAAAGCCTACTTGGTCATGGTGTATGATCTTTTTAATGTGTTGTTGGATTCTGATTGCTAGAATTTTGTTAAGGATTTTTGCATCTATGTTCATCCGTGATATTGGCCTGTAGTTTTCTTTTTTGTGGCATCTTTGTCAGGTTTTGGTATTAGGGTGATGGTGGCCTCATAGAATGAGTTAGGAAGTTTACCTTCCTCTGAGATTTTCTGGAAGAGTTTGAGTAGGATAGGTGTTAGCTCTTCTCGAAATTTTTGGTAGAATTCAGCTGTGAAGCCGTCTGGACCAGGGCTTTTGTTTGCTGAAAGATTTCTGATTACCATTTCAATTTCCGTGCTTCTGATGGGTCTGTTAAGATTTTCTATTTCTTCCTGGTTCAGTTTTGGAAAGTTGTACTTTTCTAAGAATTTGTCCATTTCTTCCACGTTGTCCTTTTTATTGGCATATAATTGCTGATAGTAGTCTCTTATGATCCTTTGTATTTCTGTGTTGTCTGTTGTGATCTCTCCATTTTCATTTCTAATTTTATTGATTTGATTTTTCTCCCTTTGTTTCTTGATGAGTCTGGCTAATGGTTTGTCAATTTTATTTATCCTTTCAAAGAACCAGCTTTTGGCTTTGTTGATTTTTGCTATGGTCTCTTTTGTTTCTTTTGCATTTATTTCTGCCCTAATTTTAAAAATTTCTTTCCTTCTACTAACCCTGGGGTTCTTCATTTCTTCCTTTTCTAGTTGCTTTAGGTGTAGCTGCTGCTGCTGCTGCTAAGTTGCTTCAGTCGTGTCTGACTCTGTGCAACCCCATAGACAGCAGCCCACCAGGCTCCCCAGTCCCTGGGATTCTCCAGGCAAGAACACTGGAGTGGGTTGCCATTTCCTTCTACTTAGGTGTAGAGTTAGGTTATTTATTTGACTTTTTCTTATTTCTTGAAGTATGCCTGTATTGCTATGAACTTTCCCCTGAGCACTGCTTTTACAGTGTCCCACAGGTTTTGGGTGTTGTGTTTTCATTTTCATTCGTTTCTATGCATATTTTGATTTCTTTTTTTATTTCTTCTGTCATTTGTTGGTTATTCAGCAGCATGTTGTTCAGCCTCCATGTGTTGGAATTTTTAACAGTTTTTCTCCTGTAATTGAGATCTAATCTTACTGCATTGTGGTCAGAAAAGATGCTTGCAATGATTTCAATTTTTTTGAATTTACCAAGGCTAGATTTATGGCCCAGGATGTGATCTATCCTGGAGAAGGTTCTGTGTGCACTTGAGAAAAAGGTGAAATTCATTGTTTTGGGGTGAAATGTCCTATAGATATCAATTAGGTATAACTGGTCTATTGTATCATTTAAAGGGTGTTTCTTTGTTAATTTTCTGTTTAGTTGATCTATCCATAGGTGTGAGTGGGGTATTAAAGTCTCCCACTATTGTTGTGTTATTGTTAATTTCCCCTTTCATACTTGTTAGCATTTGTCTTACATATTGCGGTGCTCCTATGTTGGGTGCATATATATTTACAATTGTTTTATCTTCTTCTTGGATTGATCCTTTGATCATTATGTAGTATCCTACTTTTTCTCTTTTCACAGCCTTTGTTTTAAAGTCTATTTTATCTGATATGAGTATTGCTACTCCTGCTTTCTTTTGGTCTGTATTTGCATGGAATATCTTTTTCCAGCCCTTCACTTTCAGTCTATATGTGACCCCTGTTTTGAGGTGGGTCTCTTGTAGACAACATATATAGGGGTCTTGTTTTTGTAACCATTTAGCCAGTCTTTGTCTTTTGGTTGGGGCATTCAACCCATTTATGTTTAAGGTAATTATTGATAAGTATGATCTCATTGCCATTTACTTTATTGTTTTGGGTTCGAGTTTATACACCCTTTTTGTGTTTCCTGTCTAGAGAAGATCCTTTAGCATTTGTTGGAGAGCTGGTTTGGTGGTGCTGAATTCTCTCAGCTTTTGCTTGTCTATAAAGCTTTTTATTTCTCCTTCATATTTGAATGAGATCCTTGCTGGGTACAGTAATCTTGGCTGTAGGTTATTTTCTTTCATCACTTTAAGTATGTCTTGCCATTCCCTCCTGGCCTGAAGAGTTTCTGTTGAAAGATCAGCTGTTATCCTTATGGGAATCCCCTTGTGTGTTATTTGTTGTTTTTCCCTTGCTGCTTTTAATGTTTGTTTTTTGTGTTTGATCTTTGTTAATTTGATTAATATGTGTCTTGGGGATTTTCACCTTGGGTTTATCCTGTTTGGGACTCTCTGGGTTTCTTGGACTTGAGTGATTATTTCCTTCCCCATTTTAGGGAAGTTTTCAACTGTTATCTCCTCAAGTGTTTCCTCATGGTCTTTCTTTTTGTCTTCTTCTTCTGGGACTCCTATGATTCGAATGTTGGGGCGTTTCATATTGTCCTGGAGGTCTCTCAGATTGTCCTCATTTCTTTTAATTCATTTTTCTTTTTTCCTCTCTGATTCATTTATTTCTACCATTCTATCTTCTACTTCACTAATCCTATCTTCTGCCTCCATTATTCTACTATTTGTTGCCTCCAGAGTGTTTTTATCTCATTTATTGCATTATTCATTATATATTGACCCTTTTTTTATTTCTTCTAGGTCCTTGTTAAACCTTTCTTGCATCTTCTCAATCCTTGTCTCCAGGCTATTTATCTGTGATTCCATTTTGATTTCAAGATTTTG